>NC_090727.1:164561010-164568510 GCF_036898095.1 Palaemon carinicauda | reverse complement strand
ACAGATCATCGACAAATGACATGCAACATTATAGTTAAAAATTCGAACCCAAATCTGCGAGCTGGGACCGGAAAAGCAGGAGACGAGGGATAATTTTCAAGCGTAACTTGCTGAAAATCTCTTCCTTAACTGATATTCCTAAGGAAGATCCTGACACTTGATTGGACAAAGGTCTGCAACCTGATACAAGATGCTGCGGAAACTACAATTGTCATCACTAATCGCTCTCATGTTGACTTGTTTGGTGAGAACTGTAAACCCATGCACCAATTACTGAAAAAAAAAATAATAGCACGCGCATATCTTGCAAACCCCAACTCCTCTGCACCGGCCAAGAGATGGAGGAACTTGAGGTCAGAGGCACAGTCTCAAGTATGAATTCTACTGAATTGCTGGTGGTTAGACATGTCTAAGGAAATTCAAGCCCCTTTGACCAAAACTATATGTAAAGCTTTTGAAATTCCATTTAAAACGTTTATGGGCCTGAGGAAAAGAAAATTCCTCCATTCAGGAAACCTAATGTCACAACTTCCATATTAGAAAGAATTGAAATTCTAAGACACCAATGCTATGCCTAACTTACCATTCATCCAAAACCTTGAAAAGCTTCCAGAATTTCCTGCTGCTCTGAGCACAATAAAATGCATTAAAGAAGCCAACAGCTATGCTCCTGATGACATTCCTGGAGTTGTTTACCAGCACTTAGCCTACCTTTGCTAAAAGAAGCTATATATATATATATATATATATATATATATATATATATATATATATATATATATATATATATATATATATATATATATGTGTGTGTGTGTATCATCTCCTGCGCCTATTGACGCAAAGGGCCTCGGTTAGATTTCACCAGTGGTCTTTATCTCGAGATTTCAAATCAATACTTCTCCACTCACCATCTCTACTTCATGCATCATAGTCCTCAGCCATGTAGGCCTGGGTCCACAGATTTTTTTTTCTTTGGTGTTCTAATGATGATGATGAATAAACCTATTAAACCATACTGGAACAAGAGTCTTTAACAGGCAAAGCTTTAAAACCATCAAATATGCCCAACGCATCATACAGTCCTTGATATTTACCTAACAATATAGATACAGTAAATAAGGGAATAAGGGATAACCAAAGTTGGTTTCACCTAAAATATAAAAATCTTTCCCCAACTCGTCAATGTAAATACGCAATTCAACACAGACGCGTCAAAGCTCGCGGAGCAAATGGCCGTGAATGATGTCCAATCGCGTAGCAATCCAGGTATCGAGCAAAACATATCTTCCTCCCGCACCTTAATTGGGGTTTTCGCAGAGAGCCTCTGGAAGCCTCCGCTGATCCATGGAAAGCAATCAAGTGAGGTAGCACGTCTTTAGGATTCCAGGTTTTTTTTTATTGATTGCATTTAATTTGGGACTTTATTTAGTTCAATATCCTCTTTTTGGGAGGTTCAATATTTTCTAATTTGTTTTTTTTTATTCTTTTTTTTTGCATTTTGTTTGGGCTTTGCGTCAATGTTTTCTTCAATATATCTTTTTTTTTCTTGGATTTTTATTAAAAAATTTTCATAAATATTTCCTAATTTTCTTGGTTTTTTATTCAATATTTTCTTCAATATTTCCTCATTTTCTTGGTTTTTGATTCAATATTTTCTTAAAAATTTCCTCATTTTCTTGGTTTTTTATTTCAATAATTACTAATTCAGTTTGTTATTCGATTTGTTAAAATTTTCATCAAAACCTTCTTTTTAAGCTCGGCTTTTTCTCATTTTACGGATTGGGGTGGCGTATTATTGAGTAAACAATCAGCGTAGTAATTAGGTGCTTATTATTATTATTATTATTATTATTATTATTATCATTAATATTATTATCATTATTATTATTATTATTATTATTATTAGCTAAGCTACAACCCTATTTGGAAAAGCAAGATGCTATAAGCCCAAAGGCTCCAGCAGGGAAAAATAGCCCAGTGAGCAAAAGGAATAAGGAAATGTAAACGATATGAGAAATAATTAACAATTAATGAAATTTCTTAAAAAGAGTAACAACATCAAAACAGATTTTTCATATATAAACTATAAAAAGACTTATGTCAGCCTGTTCAACTTAAAAACATTTGCTGCAAATTTGAACTTTTACTTAAAAGTGCTTTATTACGTTGTTGAAATTTATATTTTTACACCATGATAAGACGATTACTGAACATATTTCATTAACGATCTGCAAAGCCGTAATGTCAGAGCCTCCATAGGAATGAACTGTAATGAATGAAATAATAAAAGATTGAAGATTTATGAATAAAAATAAAATTGTAATGAAATTGAGGAAAACCTATACAGGTCAAGATCGCGCAAAACGATAAATACTGATAAAATGCTGTAAGATACAGCAGCCTACTGAAAAGGTTTAGATTTTGACGAGGTGCCATTTTTGAAAAGGTCAAACTTGTAGCTAATTTATGTCGAACAGGCTGGCATAACTCTCTTTTCTTAGTATGTATATTATACAAAAGCATATCTACTGTAATATTGTTACCGTTCTTAAAGTGTTTTATTATAATTGTTC
This sequence comes from Palaemon carinicauda, assembly GCF_036898095.1. Taxonomy (NCBI): domain Eukaryota; kingdom Metazoa; phylum Arthropoda; class Malacostraca; order Decapoda; family Palaemonidae; genus Palaemon; species Palaemon carinicauda. Next base: position 164,565,934 of record NC_090727.1, on the reverse strand, counting down.
ATTTATTCTCTTGTAATTTATTTATTACCTTATTTCTTTTCCTCACTGGGCTATTTTCCCTGTTGGAGCCCTTAGTCTTACAATATCCTGCTTTTCCAACTAGTGTTGTAACTCGCCTTTTCCTCTGGTGTTTCTGCCCTTAATCGTGTTACGAAAGAGAATATAATGTTTGTTACGTTTTACAGTTTAGAAGTACTACCTTATTTGATATTTTGAAGCTGACCTCTATTTTAGTCCTTAATGCTTTCAAGCCTTTTAACTTTATCCCATATGCAAATAATTTCTTTCCTAAAGTACTCAGAAACCGTTTCCTTTCCCCTAGTCCTATTGTCGCTTAGAGCTGTATTAAGGCAATAGCAGTTTCGAAAATATTTCGATAACTAAAACACCGTTTGGAATATTTTCTAGAAATTCTTCAAATATTTTCTGTTAGAAATTCTCTCATTACATAAAACTATTATTAAATTGCATCAGTACTATTTATAGTGATATATATGATATATAATATATATATGTATATATATATATACATATATATATATATTATATATATATATGTATATATATATATATATATATATATATAAATATATATATGTATATATATATGTATATGTATATATATATTGGGTGTATATATGTGTTTATATATATGTATATATATGTATGTATGTATATATATATATATATATATATATATATATATATATATATATATATATATATATATATATATATATATATATATATACGCTGAGTATAGAATTTTCTGTGATTGCAGTCTGATAATTTTTTGATATTACCTCTTTGATAGGATTTAATTCCACAATGGAAATGAAGATATCAATGGCTATTTTGTTTATAAATTTTATTTTTAATTTTCATTGCTTAGTAGACGCGTGGGAAACAGATTTAAATATTGTCATAGAACTAGCCTCATTATTTTTTGTGGATTCGAAATAGAACAAAGCAGTGATGAATAAAAACTGTCAAATAATCAACTTTGTAATTAGCAAATACATAGCTGTGGTGAGATTTTCATTTTTGAAAAGATTTTTATATTGTGTGTATATGTGTGTATATATATATATATATATATATATATATATATATATATATATATATATATATATATATATACATATATATATATTGTGTATGTATGTTATATGTATGTATATATACATATATATCTATATTGTGTATGTATATTATATGTATGTTTATATATATATATATATATATATATATATATATATATATATATATATATATATATATATATATATGCTTATAAGTCACTAAATAGCACGTGACAATATATTCAGCCAAGGTACGCCTTCTTTTATTTTTCCTGTGGCCTTGGCTGAATATATATATATATATATATATATATATATATCTATATATCTATATATACATATATATATATGTATATACATTGTATGTGTATATATATATATATATAAATATATATAAATATAAATAAATATACAGTATATAGTAGATGTTATGATTAATTTGCTTTAATATCTTTGTAAAGAAGACCTCATGACTTTCTCTTAGCTCTTTTTAATAATCTTCTGCTTTTGATTATTTTAAAAAGAAAAATCCACTGTCTACAAATGAACAACATTCTTTGGTAACCTCTTCATTTCCAAGACTTTAAATATCCACAGGAATTTGCCCTTTTTGTCGAGTTATTCTTTCCGTAACTATTTTTGCTAATAACTTCAAAGAACTTGAGAGGAGTTATGCAAAGGCTAAAAGAAATTCATTGTAATTCTTTATTTTTTCCTCAACTGAAATAATAAAAAGATAGAAGACAAAAGCAACAGGATAAGAGGGGGGGGGGGGGTGCGTCCAGCTGCGAGAAGTCGGTAATTCCTTTTTTAGGAAAATAACATCGATTAAACTATTCGTTTCCGGTTTGGGGGTTTCTTTGTGAGTATTTTCATAGTTTATCTCTGATTATTCAGTAAATGTTATTATTATTATTATTTTTTTTTTTTTAATGTTGTAGTTATTATTTTATTGGTGTTGTTGTTATTATTATTTTTATTATTGTTGTTGTTGCTGTTATTATTTTTATTATTATTATTGTTGTTGTTGTTGTTATTATTATTTTATTATTGTTATTATTATTATTATTATTATTATTATTATTATTATTATTATCATTATTATTGTGGCCCTTTGCGTCAATAGGCGTAGGAGGAGATGACGACAACGACGACGATGATGATGATGATTATTATTGTTATTATTATCATTATCATTATCATTATTAATATTATTATTGTTATTATTATTAGCTAAGCTACAAGCCTAGTTGGAATAGCAGGATGCTATAATCCGAAGAGCTCCAACATGTAAAAATAGCCGAGTGGCGAAAGGAAATAAGGAAATAAATAAACTACAAGAGAAGTAATGAAAAATTCAGATAAGATATTTTGAGAACAGTAACAACATTGAAATAGGTATTTCATATATAAACTATAAAAAGAGACTCATGTCAGACTGTTAACATGAAAACATTTGCTCCAACTTTGAACTTTGAAGTTCCATCGATTCCACTACCCGATTAGGAAGATCATTCCACAACTTGGTCACATTCTATTTTAAAATTTTCAAAAAAATGTAGTTTGTTAAATTTTAAATTCTATTTCAAAGATTAACTTTTCCAAAAAAAGGTAGATAATTAAACTTTAAATTCTGTTTTAAAGATTAATCTTTTAAAAAATGTAGTTAATTAGATTTAAAATATATTTTAAAGATTAACCTTTTTAGAAATGTAGTTAATTAAACTTTAAATTGTATTGTATAGGTTAAAATTTTTAAAAAATGTACTCGTAATTTAATTAAACTTCGAATTTTATTTGAAAAATTAACTTTTTTTTTTTTAAAAAGTGTAGTTAATTAAACTTTTTATTTTATTTCAAAGAATATTTCAAAAAAATATTAATTAAACTTTAAATTCTATTTCAAAGGTTAACCTTTTCATAAAATGTAGTTAGTTATTCTTTAAATTGTATTTAAAGACCATTCTTTTTAAAAAATAGGTAGTTAAATAAACTTTAGATACTATTTTAAAGATCAACCTTGATAAAAATGTAGTTAATTATACTTTAGATTCTATTTCAAAGAGTCAACTGGCATCATAAAAAAGTCTCTATCATCTCCTGGAAGTGAATTACCTTCTTTAAATAAGTAATTTCATGAATAGTAAAGGAAACGAAGATTACCTTTTTTTCCGGGCCTGCTTCCAAAAGGAAAGCCAATTTAATAAGCTGACCTACGCAACTTTGTTTTATGTATTATGAATCCTCAGAGGCCATTTAAGAAGTAGAACTCCAAGTTTTTATTTTCCCATTTCATATTTTTGTTTTCCTTTTTTGGAGTTTTCTTTTTGTGTCGGAGTCCTCTGATACCAATAAAAGTTTACAGCCTCCTCATCTCAACATCATCGTTCTCAAAAGGCCTTCCTCGTCATAAAACCAGATCGCCTTCCTTTCTCTCGCAACGCCCAAGGGCGCCCAAGGCTGTTTGGCCTTTATGTAGGAGAGAAGGCGGATTGTGTCACTGTGGGGACGAGGTCGTCACAACTGGCTTTGAAATGGAATGGGGGAGAAGATTAAAACTTAAACTTCTGTTGTTTCCTTTTGGGGTTAAGGCCTGTGTGTTTTTTTCCTTCTATTTGTCTTCTTCAGCCCTGGGCTAACCAAGGCCGTCTTAAATACTCGAGACGGCCTTGGGCTAAGTCTCGACGCCGAGAGGTATAGAGAAATAAAAAATTCTTTTGGTTCCTTAGGGATTTACGAGAATTGTTTCGTTAGTCAAAACTTGGGATTTATACAGTACCTAAAGCTTATTTAATGTTTATTAATTCCAGTTTTACCACTTTATTTACTGTTTTTATAATTAGCAATATTCGTATTGACTTTTTTAGTCTTAATAATTTTTTTTTTCTGTTCTTCAGGTATCGCCTCCTTTTTTTAATCTGGATAAGAGCCACTAATTGTTCATCGATCTCTTCCCATCTTTTCATGCCTTGGCTAGATAAGCGCCTTGAGTTGGACCTCCTATTGGCATGCAAAAGAAAAGCTTAAAGTAAATCTTCAAATTTCAAGGTATTTTATCGTTGTTGTTATTCCTCTTTACAATTTCTTCACTATCTCTGATAATTCAATCCATGTACATTGTTGTTGTAATATAATTATTATTTTAATTAGCTATCGTCCAAGTAGGAAGTGCAGGCTGTAATTACTAGTCGTACTGTAATTTGATTTACGTATGTCGTTTTAATTTCAGGCATTATTTTTGTGATAATTGGAAATTCACTCTGATGACCAATTTGACGAATTAAATAATGATTTTTTTTTTCTTTTTAAATAGATATATTCTGAATTGATCTCAATGGATTTTCTTTTACTATAAATTAAAGGGAAACTTGGTATCAAAAGTAGAACTAACTTTTTGGATATACAATATACAAAAAAAAATTATTTTATCGTTTTCTACTTAGTCATTATTATTATTATTATTATTATTATTATTATTATTATTAATTATTATTTGTATTATAATTATTATTATTATTAATTATTATAATTATTATAATTATTAATTATCATTATTAGCAGTAGTAGTATTAGTATTATTATTATTGTTATTATTATTATTATTATTATTATTATTATTATTATTATTATTATTAGCTAAGATACAACCCTAGTTGGAAAAGCAGGATGTTATCATCCCAAGGGGTCCAATAAGGAAAAATAGCCCAGTGAGGAAAGGAAAATGTATAGCTCAAATAGTTCTGTTCCCACCACACCCAATAATAATATCAGAGATAAAATATTAATGGAAATAGAAGAGCTGCACTCAATTAAAAGCTAAAAAAAAAAATCAAGAGTATTTT
>NC_090727.1:164523510-164556010 GCF_036898095.1 Palaemon carinicauda | reverse complement strand
TATTCAGAGGTATTGAAATTAATTATAACTCTTCAATATCGACTCATTTTATAATGATTTCTACATATTTGTCTGTTCATACATGTACTATACTTTTCAAATTATGTAGTAAAGAGAGTTTATGGTCACCTGTTTTATATATATATATATATATATATATATATATATATATATGTATATTATATATATATGTATATATATATATATATATATATATATATATATATATATATATATATATATATATCTGACATGCCCATCCACATATCTGTTCATGGTCTTTCTATGCCAGTCCACACCCGTCACTACATCGTCTTCCCTTCCTTCCCCTACTTCTTTTGCAACATCTGGGGATCCATATATATATATATATATATATATATATATATATATATATATATATATATATATATACATACATTCATATACATATGTGTACATATAGAAAGAGTTCTGATATTCATATGTAAACATAGAACTAATGAATAGATTCATTAGCACCTGTCATTATTATTATTTTTATTATTGTTATTATCATTATCATTATTATTATTATTATTATTATTATTATTATTATTATTATTATTATTATTGTTATTGTTATCATTATTATTATTATTATCATTACGATATATGTATGAAAAAAAATGTTCTATGTCTTTTATTTGCCAATCAAATTTCCTCACAGTATATTTTCCATACGCAAAAAGGGTCGAGGGAAATTAGACATAGAGAAGGAAATGAGTAAAATGTAAAGTTAAATCAAACTACCTACGTATATGTGAGTGTTTATACATATATATATATATATATATATATATATATATATATATATATATATATATGTGGGTGTGTACGTGTGTGTATTCATGTATACATAAATACATTATATATATATATATATATATATATATATATATATATATATATATATATATATATATATATATATTTGGGCTCAGGCCATGTCGTCGTGATGGAAGTTCCTTCATAGGTAGCTTCCTAGGTATATTTTACTACAGTGATATATCCCAGAGAATTTACCAAAGATATCCAGAATTCTAACACCTTGAGCGAATATCCCTTAAAATTTTACGAAGGGATATCGCGTAATATCAGAGGATGTATTCTTGACACGTCTCATGGCTATCTACACCCCCATTACAGCTTTCACTACGAGGGGAAAGAGAGGCAAGAATAGGGTGAGTCGTTCCAGAGACATCGCTCTTGACGAGTCGCTACTGCTCTGCAAATAGTGCGCCTGTCCGCCACCGCGAGGAGCCACCGTCATTGTTTCGCTTGTAGCTTCGATAGACCGGTGTTTTTCCCAGTTCTCTCACGCTATTTTGGAGTTTTTTGGACGCTATGATGTTTTCCCCAGCCTCATCAGCCTCTGGAAAGTTAAGTAATATCTTTATCTTGTGTAAAAGTAAGCTCTTGCCAGTTTTGCTTTTCGATTGAGATCGTAATTAACGTAACAAGAGCTGTTGCCAGACGGATGGCATCAGTGACGCGGTCGTTCTTCTGTTCATTTAGTTAGCCAGAACGACCCTTTCCCGGCATTTATACGCTTTATTAACTTTAGCTCTTTAGATTTTTTAGCTAGGGATTCTTATATTATGCCTTTGTTGTCGTGAATTTGGCTATTATGAACGAGCCTCACGAGTGCTAGGCTTCCTAGCCTAGGCACCCTCACACTTCATGCATGATATAACCTTCCTGGTAAAGTTTTATTGAAGCATAGGCAATATTTAACACATTTATGATATTACTTAATTATGCTTTCCTCTTCCAAGATAGTATACAGAGAGTTTCGGTGATCGATTCTCAATGCTCCTAGGCTACTAGCCTAGGGGCTTTAGTATACTTTCATACATGTCCCCATTTCTCTTGTATTGCCTTTTAAGGGGAGACTGACCCCTCCTATACCTTTTAAGTCGATACCAATCTCCTAGGAGATTTAAGAGCAATCCCCTTCCCTCTGATTGGCCTAGGTTATTCTCCGTTTTCTTTGCTGTGAACAGAGTTCTGGCAAAGTTTTACTGAGACGTTCCGTTTTCTTTCTCCTAACCACTGAGTTGGTTTTGAATTTAGGACGGGACACCAGAGTATCAGTCTGTGTTAGGCATCTCCCTGTCTTGGTGAAATGATTTCCCATGTCAGGTTAAGCTGCTCTTTCAGGAGGCTAGACCTCCCTTGGCCATACTTGGGGGTTTTGTATGACAATTCCCCCTTCCCTGGCCTAGCAGACAGTCTTGTGCTTGTAGACCCTAGACCGAAGAAAGGATTTCTTCACTGCCTAGGGTCTCTAGTATGAGATTCTGCTCTCTTGCGAGTTGTTGTCCTATGGACATCCTCTCCCTTGACTAACCCAACTTGGGGAAATGATTTCCCCTACCTGAGGTTACTTCACAAGACCAGAATCCTTTAGGTTGGGTAATGCCTTCGGGCATTACCTTACTTATAGGACACCTACCCCTTCCCCGCTATCCCTTTCGTGTTGAATGATCCAACACCCTCCTGGCCGTCGTTCTACATTGACCCTAGGGTTCTTGTAGGCCGGTTGCCGGCGGGTATCCTCATATTCTTTAGAGTATTCATCGGTCCTCCCTTGGACTGCCATCCATAGCCCTCATGACGGGGATATGGTTGGGTGGAAACCCGAATTTAATTTCCCCTTCCACTTGAACCCTCCTTCTGGATACAGGTCGGCAAGACTGAGCCCTTGCCTTCTTCCATCCTTTCTTTCTCTCGTACTTTCATACTGGGCCAAAGACATTGGATATTCGGGTACCGACTGCCGGCCGCTGAGTTGCCGGCCGGCAGCCGGCCACCCACTCCTGGTCCTCTGCCGCCGACTGCCTTGGGTCCTTTTGATGGAATGATCCTCGGCTGCCGGCCGGCAGATCCGCCGCTGCCGGCAGAGACCGCTGAGGGCCGGCAGAGCCGTAGCCGCCGGCAAAGACCGCCGGCAGCTGGCAGAGGCTGCTGCCGGCCGGCAGATGGCAGGTCCGTTGCCGGCTGGCAGAGCCACCACCGCTGGCAGAACCGCCGGCAGCCGTCAGAGCCGTTGCAGGCGGCCTATCACTCAATGTTATGCAGACAATACTTGCCTTCAATAGCCCAGAATAGGCCTGTCTGACAACTTGTTGCCAAACAGTCAGTGCTGTAGCCCAAAGTTTTTCCAACCTACATGGTGCTTCATGGGCAGCCTATTGTGAGACTATCACATATAAGAGAGCGATTCTCTCTTCCTTTAATGGTTATGATCCATTATTGTCCTTAATCCCCATTATTGGAACTGGAAGATTGTGTTAAGATACACTCATATCATAGGATATCATCTTCCCCTAAAGATTCTTAAGAATTCTGCTTTTGATATTGGAGGAGGTCATAGCAATTGGCTGGACAGGAAACACATGTAGGTGTCTTTCCTACTTATAGCTTACCCTATCCAAGCTAACATAACATATTATGTATGTTGAAATTTGAGAATTTCACCGAATACTAATAGACTTTTCCTCTCTTTACAGGAGGAGCATCCCGAGTGCGGGAATAGTTTTTGCAGGGTCCGCAGTAAGAACTTCTGTGGCCACGACATGTGCAGGGCCTATGCTCGCTGCGCAGTCACCAAGGGGGCTCTCAAGTATTGGGACCCGCAGGTATGTACCGTTTGTGACAACCTAGTAAAAGGGGCTTTTGATGACCAAAAATCCACTGAGTCAAGGGATGCAGCAAGGGAGAAGCTGCGTAAGTGAGTCAGGGGTTTCCAGAAGAATACTTCTGGCCCATACCTTCCTAACGAAAGGATGAGGGCTTGTCTTTTCCCTAGGGCATCTTCGGATGCAGTTATTCCCCAGGCTCAACCTGAGATTCCCCTTGTTCAGATTCCGGTAGAATCTGAAGTTTCGGATGCCTTGGAAATATCCAACTGGAGGACAACATGTCAGTTGTCTCAGAGGAGACTGAGAACAATCTCCTAGTGGAGGAGTTGGATCAGGCGGATGAAGTTCCACCTGAACCGCAAACTGAGAAAGCCGTTACGATTTCGGTGTCATCGGCCTCAGGGAATGAGCCGGTGCCTTCTACTTCCTCCACTGCGCCCCAACTGGATTCGATTACTAGTACTTTGCACTCGTTGCTGTCCATGGTGCAAGACATGCAACAGAAATCGACCGAGAAGGAGGCCTCTTTTCGGACCGAAATACATCAACGGGTTGCGGCACGTTTGGCTCCAAAGAAGCTAAACGTTAAGGATCTCTCTGCCTTCTCTGACGTTAACCCTTAGAGGTATGCAGAGCACATGCCCATGTCGGGCGGGAAGATCTTCCTCTCGGATAAACTGGGTACTGTCCCAGTAGAGGAAATTGAATTCTGGCCCAGCAAAGGGGCCTACCCGGATTGCTACATCCGTCTCAGGACGGAACCCTCATCCAAAGAGGAGACAGAGCACAAGGAAACGATTGTCCTTCTCTATAAGGCTCAGGCCTTATATACCACCACCTTAAAAGAGAGGGCCTTTAATAGCTCTAAGGTGCCGGCTCTCATCAAGAAGCACCCGTCCTTCATTCCTGATCCTCAACGTGCAATCCCCTTTATGGACAAAGGGCTCAAGGCAGCCTTAAAGGCAGTCGAGGCAGGGAAACCGTGCCCTACACTGGAAGAGTGTAGACCCTTCTCCCTTGCCTTCCCATCGGACGATACGGACTGGAAGAATGTTCACAACACCTTCACAGTCGGGAAGCTGGAGGCAGATATTGCCGGACGACAGTTCGGCGAAGACCTCCCCAAGCTGTCGGACTTTTTCCTGCGTAGAGAACAGGAGACAAAAGAACGCTTAGCTACTTCCTTGTCTCTACAGACTGGCCTGGAGACAATGGCAAGCATCCCAGATAAACCAGACATGTACATGGTCTTCGCCAAAGCCCATCTGGCGACAGTGACTAAAGACCTGTACAACTTTATTAAAGCCAGAAGGGCTTGCAGAGAGTTCGTGTTCGCCTTGGCTGCGGTGATGCACGAACCCAGGAAGCTGATAGCTTCCAACATCTCGGAAAAGACCTCTTCCCAAGTGAAGTGGTCAAAGAGGTCCTGGACTAAGCTGCCACTGAAAACAGGAACCTCCTTTCCAAGTGGGGCTTGTCCGCCAAAAGGAAATCTTCAGCTGACGAGGGTCCCCAGCCGAAGAATAGATCAAAACGACCTAGAGTGCCCTCTCGGCCTAAGCAACAAGAGCAGCTTCCCGTGGCCACGGTGCCCCAGACGGTGGCACAACCACCCACCACCTTTCAACTGGTGCCCCAAACACTGGCGACTCAGTCACCAGTGTTCACCCCAGTGTTTGAAAGGCAGTCTATGACCTTTCGGCCGAAGTCTCGAGGATCCTTTCGAGGCTCCCCCAGATGCCCCTCCAGAGGTAGGGGCAACAGGGGTGGATGTGGCCAAGGAGGTAAATCCTCCTCCCAGCACTCAAAGTGAGATGCTACCGGTAGGAGGGAGACTCTTTTACTTCCGGGATCGTTGGACCTTCGATCCCTGGGCCCACAGCCTAATCAAGAACGGACTAGGGTGGAGTTGGAGCTCAATTCTACCAACCTTCCCTCAATTCTTCCAACACTCAACCCCCATATTGGAAGAATATGTTCAGGAACTCTTGAACAAAAGAGTTATACGGAAGACGAAGTCCGTCAGATTCTAAGGAAGGCTATTTTGTGTTCCGAAGAAGGACTCGGAAAAGCTCAGAGTAATTCTGGACTTGTCACCATTCAACAAGTTCATAGTAAACTACAAGTTCAAAATGCTAACGCTTCAACACATCAGGAACCTGTTGCCCAAACGGGCATACACAGTCTCCATAGACATGATGGATGCGTACTGGCACGTTCCGATCTACCGTCAGGTTTCCCCCCCTACTTGGGATTCAAACTACAAAGAAGACAGTATGTCTTTAGAGCAATGCCCTTCAGACTAAACATAGCTCCAAGGGTATTCACCAAGCTTGCGAATGCAGTCATTCATCAACTACGCCTAAAAGGAATCCAGGTGGTAGCCTACCTGGACGACTGGGTGGTGTGGGCAGCATCCGAAGAAGAATGCAGACAAGCCTCCATGGAAGTGATCCAGTTCCTGGAACACTTGGGATTCAAGATCAATCGGGAAAAATCCCGACTGTCTCCAGCTCAGAAGTTTCAGTGGCTGGGCGTCCACTGGAACTTGCAGCCGCACTGCCTTTCCATTCCATCAAAGAAACGGAAAGAGATAGCGGGATCTGTCAGAAACCTTCTTTGATCCGCAAGGATATCAAGAAGGCAACAGGAGAGAGTGTTGGGGTCTCTCCAGTTCGCCTCAGTGACAGATCCAGTATTGAGAGTACAATTAAAAGATGCATCAGGAGTCTGGAGAAAATACGCATCAAACGCTCGAAGAGATCTAGAAAGACCGATACCAAATAGTCTGCGATCCATACTTAAGCCATGGTCGGAGGCCAAGAACCTAAAGAAAAAGGTTCCCTTACAACCACCTCCACCGTCAGTCACCGTTCACACAGATGCCTCGAAACACGGGTGGGGAGGTCACTCTCACCATCGGAAAGTCCAAGGAACCTGGTCTCCCCTCTTCAAAACCTTCCACATAAACTTCCTGGAAGCCATGGCAGTTTTTCTTTCCCTAAAGAAACTGAAACTCCACTGCTCAATCCACATCCGTCTGGTTCTAGACAGCGAAGTCATAATGAGATACCTAAATCGACAGGGCTCGAGATCGCCTCACATAAATCAAGTGATACTAGCGGAGAAGAAGAGATGGCACTTGTCAGCAGTCCACCTTCAAGGGTTCCACAATGTGACAGCGGACGCTCTATCCAGAACCAAACCGATAGTCAGAATGGTGCCTAGACGCAAGATCGTTCTCCTTCATCTTACGCAAAGTCCCAGGACTGCAGATAGACCTCTTCGCAACGAGCGACAACAAGCAGCTACCCCGGTATGTAGCCCCATACGAGGATCCTCTAGCGGGAGCAATGGATGCAATGTCCATAGATTGGAACAGATGGTCCAAGATCTACCTATTCTCTCCAACCAACCTTCTGCTGAAAGTCCTCGACAAACTGAGATCCTTTCGGCGGACGGCAGCAATAGTGGCTCACAAGTGGCCCAACAGCGTTTGGTTCCCCCTGGTAATGGAACTACGCCTGAAACTGATCCCGTTGCCGGACCCAGTTCTGACTCAACAAGTGCAGAAATTGACTGTCTCAGCTTCATCAGTGAAAACCCAGAACCTTCATCTCATGATTTTCTCACCTTAGCGATCAAGAAACGGTTTGGGATTTCTAGGGACAGTATCAACTTCATAGAAGAATACAAGTCAAAGTCAACAAGAAGACAATATGAGTCTCCCTGGAAGAAATGGGTGGCCTTTGTCAAGGCGAAGAAACCTAAGGAGATTTCTACGGACTTCTGTTTGTCCTTCATCCATCTTCATGAACAAGGTTTAGCAGCCAATACAATTACTACATGCAAATCTGCCCTGGCCAGACCAATACTTTATGCCTTCCAGGTAGACTTTTCCAAGGAAATCTTCAACAAGATCCTTAAAGCCTGCGCAAAACTTCGGCCCGCAGCTCCTCCTAACCCTATTTCATGGTCTTTGGACAAAGTTCTTCATTTAGCATCAACCCTGAATAATGAGGATTGCTCGCTGAAAGACTTGACTCAGAATGTGATATTCTTATTTGCACTAGCCTCGGGAGCCAGAGTTAGCGAAATAGTGGCCCTCTCGAGGGATGATGGCCACATTCAGTTCACAGATAATGGAGATATGAACCTCTTTCCGGACCCGACGTTTCTCGCCAAGAACGAGCTGCCCACTAAGAGGTGGGATTCCTGGAAAATCTGCCCTCTGAAGGAAGAAGCATCCCTCTGCCCAGTGGAATGCCTAAAGGTCTATCTTTGTAGAACTTCAGACTTTAAGGGAGGTCAGCTTTTCAGGGGAGAGACTTCCAGTTCAACGTTATCCTTGAAAAAGATTAGGGCAAAAATCACCTACTTCATTCGCAGAGTGGATCCAGACAGTACACCCGCAGGTCATGATCCAAGGAAGGTTGCCTCGTCTCTGAATTTCTTCCAAACGATGTCGTTTGAAAGTCTTCGTGCTTATACTGGATGGAAGTCCTCGAGGGTCTTCTTCAAGCACTACGCGAAGCAATTACAAGAAATTAAGTTTCATTTGGTGGCGGCGGGCAGTGTGATAAAACCCGCTGCTTGATTACTGCGAAGAACAGTGCACTATTAGGGACTTATAGTGAAGGGTGTACACGACAGACTCGTGAGACATATCGTGTTGAGTTTTTTGTTTAAGTGATAACACTATAGACTGTTCTCCCTACACAGGTGACATTAAGCATAATAAACTGACATAAGTGCCAGGCATTCTTATATGCACAGTGTTTTTAGTAACAACAGATTGTATAGCGAAACTGCATATTTCCCTTGAGTGGCTAATGTTTTCCCTTTCAGGCAAACCCTTTTTATCCTGTTATTATTGTTTATGCTTGTTTGCAGAATTATTCAACATACATTGTAATTGTTTACAACCATGATTTCTATTTTGTAATAAACAATAGAACGAATATTTGCGACTCTTTCACCCCAAATATTTATTTAAAAGTATTAGTTAGAGCATCCTTGACTCTTTTGATATTTAAGTCAATACCAGAACTAAGATTCATGGTGTTCCAGGCAAACAGGTAAGATCTTGTTGTACTAGACTGTTCATTTTACTGCTTAAGGTGTTCCTACACATATATAAACCTGTCCGTCTCTTCACGACAGACCCGGAAGCTACAGTAATCTGCCCAACCAATCCCATCCTAGTACAGACTATGCTTTACGTATATGTTGACACTAATATACAAACTGTTTGCTAGACTCTTCCCTGAACTCACAATCCTCGGGTTTTTTCCTCGAGTCTACCCAGGCTCTTCCCTGTAGGGGGCAGGAAGCACTGACATATTTTATGATCAGCTAATCGATGTATAACGGTAACATCAAGTGTCTCTAGGTCTAAAGACCGAAGAGGAAAGATTTAGCTAGAGATGAACGGCACTATTGGAAATCCACAGATACATTAATGCTCTGGTACACTTCCATCACGACGACATGGCCTGAGCCCAAAAAACGGATTTTGAGCGTAGCAAAAAATCTATTTTTGGGTGAGGTAGCCATGTCGTCCTGATGGACCCACCCTCTTTTGAGACAAAAGGATAATGAATCCCTCCCTATAGTACTGTATCTGCAACACCTACAAAGCTATAAAGAATGACGGTGGCGCCTCGCAGTGGCGGACAGGCGCACTATTTGCAGAGCAGTAGTGACTCGTCGAGAGCAGTGTCTCTGGAACGACTCACCCTATTCTTGCCTCTCTTGCCCCTCGTAGTGAAAGCTCTATTAGGGGTGTAGATAGCCATGAGACGTGTCAATAATACGTCCTCTGATATTACGCGATATCCCTTCGTAAAATTTTAAGGGATATTCGCTCCAGGAGTTAGAATTCTGGATACCTTTGGTAAATTCTCTGGGATATATCTCTGTAGTAAAATATACCTGGGAAGCTACCTATGAAGGAACTTCCATCAGGACGACATGGCTACCTCACCCAAAAATAGATTTTTCACTACGCTCAAAATCATATATATATATATATATATATATATATATATATATATATATATATATATATATAAAGTATATTTTATGTGTATGTGTAGGTTTTATATATATATCTTATAAATAAGTATTTAATAAATACTTATCTATAAATAGACATATATATACACACATACACACACAAACATATCATGAATTCATATAAATCAAAACTTATATATAATGGTAAGTGTTTGCCTTTGGTTCCAGTTTTATCAGAACAGATACTCGCCAGACCGTCAGCCAGGCAATCTCAACCTTCCACTATGATGCCCAAACACAGCAATTGCCTCCCCAGTAAACAGCTTAAACTCACTGTCCGGAGTGGGGTCGATCCGTTGCCATGCGAATGCTTGGCGTACACATCACCAGTGTACCAGTCATAAACGACGATTTCCTGAAAAAAAAGTCATTTCATGAAATTGCATCTGGCATGATCAGAAGACCTATAGTTATCTTCCCGTATGTACTATTTTTGTTAAGGACACAAAGACTAGAAGAAATCTTATATCTTATAATATATTAAGGTTTAAATAGTTTTATATGGTCAAAATTAAGGTGGAAGATTAGTAAAGTAGCGCGAATTCACCTAAATCAAAAGTATACATAAAGGTTAAAAATGTTTGGTTTCAGTTCCAGTTTCATCAGAATAGATACTCACCAGAACGTTAGCTGGCAATCCCAACCCTCCACGCAAACACAGCAGTGGGGTCGATCTGCTGTCATACGAATGCGAAGCGAACACGTCACCGTTGTACCAGCCATAAACGACGATTTCCTGAAAAAAAAAGTCATTTCATGAAATTGCATCTGGCATGATCAGAAGGCCAATATTTCTCTTGCCGAACGTTTAATAAACTGGTGATATTAAACAGCATCAGCATCTCATAAAGACGACTGATCAAAGGCTACGACGCAATGATAAAAAGTATCCAGGGGGTGGGGGGGGGGGGACATTATCCTACAGAAAATAAATTATGTGCAATTTTCCCCGTGAAAACACACAGACTATTTCCATATAAATGAAAACTTTCATAAGATATACAATATGCGGAAGTTTAACTCTAAGCCGCAGATTTATTCCTAACATCATAATACCTTGTTAGAATACCAAATAACTTGCCTATGCAAATTCCGGCAAAATTTTGAAGCGATTTAAAATTTTTCCCCTTTTTTATTATTTTTTTGAGTGTGTGTGAAGGAAAAATGGAAAAAAAAAATATACGCAACCCGCCACTTTTTTTTTTAATTAAAAGTAAAATTATATACGCAACCCTCCACTGTTTGCTGATATTTTTTAGCCCCATTTTTTTCAATGTTTTACCCTTAAATTGTCTTTGCTCACATTCTAGTACTTTGTGATGTTTCGAATTCTACCTGGAATTATTTTATTTGCTCATAATTTTTTACAGATTTTTGACGGTTCGGAATCTTACTCTCGTCATTGCTTTGACACTAGAGGATCAAATGATGTTGGCTGTTTATTTTAATTTTTAATATATAGTATAGTAGGTTGTCCAGGGCAGCAGCCACCCGTTGAGATACACCGCTAGAGAGTTATGGGGCCTTTTGACTAGCCAGACAGTACAACATTGGATTTCTCTCTTTTGCCTTTTCCTACACGCGCACACATACACACACACACACACACACACCGAATAGTCTGGCCTATTCTTTACATATTCTCCTCCTACTCATACACCTGACAACACTTAAGATTACCAAACAATTTTTCTTCACCCAAGGGCTTAACTCCTGCACTGTAATTGTTCAGTGGCCACTTTCCTGTTGGTAAGGGTAGAAGAGACTCTTTAGCTATGGTAAGAGCTCTTCTAGGAGAACGACACTCCAAAATCAAACCATTGTTCTCTAGTCTTGGGTAGTGCCATAGTATCTGTACCATGGACTTCCACTGTCTTAGATTGCAGTTCTCTTGCTTGAGGGTACACTCGGGCACACTTTTCCCTCTTATTTCTCTTCCTCTTGTTTTAATGTTGTTACTCTCCTTGAAATATTTTATTTTATCTTATTTCCTTTCCTCACTGGGCTATTTATAATAAGGATAATAATTAAAAGCAAAGTAAAATATAAGTCAGGTATTGTATAAAGTAATAAGGAAGATAACATAAATCTTTTAAAATAAAAGTGATGTGAATTTCTTTCGATTTAATGATATGGCGTATCAGTTAAGATTTCTCCTTAATTTGTCTGTTGTTTCTTCAATGTGGGAGTTATGTGAGCTGTTTGAGAAAAGAATGGGTCCCTAAAAATAAATTTTTTATTAATTAAAGCATCTCGCGGGTGTGTTCATAGAAGAAATTTATTCATGGCGGGAAACAATTGGGTTATTCCACAGGGACTAATATGGATTTTGATTTTGATTTTGTTCGTAATACTAGGCAGGCAGTTAATTCTAATAGTCAGGCCTTCTCCATCATGAGGCTCAATACTACACAGTATTCTAGAAGTTTTGCTGTGACAAGTTGTGGAATGGTCTTCCTAATCGGGTAGTTGAATCTGTAGAACTTCAAAAGTTCAAACTTGCAGCAAAGGGTTTTATGTTGAACAGGCTGACATAAGTCTTTTTATGGTTTATATATGACTTATCTGTTTTATTGTTAATGTTTTTAAAATAATTATTTGTTAATTTATTCTTATCGTTTATTTATTCCCTTATTTCCTTTCTTCACTGGGCTTATATCATCTTGCTTTTCCAACTAGGGTTATAGCTTGGCTAATAATAATAATAATAATAATAATATTAATAATAATAATAATAATAATAATAATCATTCCAAGTAGGGTTATAGCTTGGCTAATAATAATAATAATAATAATAATTGTTATCGAAGTGAGAAAGTCATTTTCACATAATATGCTTCGTAAATAATAAGTATGAAAGTGTATTTAAGCAATATAGATAATTAGTTGCTAGAGTAAGGTATACTGTTTAGGGTAATGCGTCTCTGATGTTTGATCCCGAATTTTAGTTCGGAATGAAAGGTTACAAGGAATTGCATTGTCACTGCAAACGACTGAATGCTGGGAATCAATGCACTCTATAACCACCTGTTCCGTTAAATAAAGGAGGGTAAACGTATATGTATATGTATATATGTGTGTTTGTGTTTATTCATATATATATATATATACACATATATATACATATATATATATATATATATATATATATAAGAGAGAGAGAGAGAGAGAGAGAGAGAGAGAGAGAGAGAGAAATACGTATATATATATATATATATATATGTATATATATATACACACACACACATATATATATATATATATATATTAGAGAGAGAGAGAGAGAGAGAGAGAGAGAGGGAGAGAGAGAGAGAGAGAGAGATACATATATATATATAATATATATACACACATATATATATATAAGAGAGAGAGAGAGAGAGAGAGAGAGAGAGAGAGAGTATACACACACACACACACACACATATATATATATATATATATAAATTTATATACATCAGAGTAGCCAACAACGAATTTAGGTAAAGTTATCGAGGCCAATACGGGAATTAATGTCTGTCTGGACGGTGGCAGCCCTCATTAGGTTCCTCAGCTGCTGTTGCACCATCGCCGAATTATATCTTGTACAAGAACTCTTCACGACGAGGGCCTACAAACTTACAATTCCGCACCCCCTCCCATCGTTCTTTTAGGTTAGCTTCTTAAACATCATAGCCTCATTAGTGAAAAGCTAATTGGCTTCAAAATGCTCTTACTTGTTGCTTGATAATGATGTATTTGCGAAAATAACACCACTCTTGCGTTTATATATACTGTATATACTATATATGTATATATATATATATATATATATATACTGTATATATACTGTGTATATATATATATATATATATATATCGTATACATGTATACATATATATATATATTATATATATATATATATATATATATCGTATACACACATATATATAAATAGTATATGTATATATATATATATATATATATTTACTAATTTTATGCATATGCTCCGTGATGACGTCACTGTCTATTTTTGGATTGCAACCCTTCGAAAAAATGAGGTTCAAATCCAGGTAGAGATAAGTGTTTTCATTTCATTCGACGAGTTCGGATTCTGAGGTTTACATTGGATAACGCATCTGATATATTTGTATAGATTTTCAAATTTGGTCTCTGTATGTGAGTAAGTCAAAGGTAAAGCAAAACCTCTCGTATCATGAAAGTCTTTACATAATATTCCTGATGTTTTATATATATGTGTATATATATATATATATATATATATATATATATATAATTTTTCACATTTAAAAGTGTTTATTCATATATTCATATAAGCCATAAATACCTCTTAATATCGGTGGTAAGTCGCTGTAGCCTTCCTTGACCAATGGTTTTCCAGTCAAACTAGGTGATTATCTATGTATGTTTAATCCCCCTCTGTTCTAGTGCTACGAAGTAATGGCAATTAACTCCCTCTGGATTTATTGATTATCCTTGTTTTTGGGTCTTAAAAACCCAAAATTTGTGTTCACGTACTATTGTTTCGCTGGTTTTAAAAATGTTCACTTTTTCACTGTTAGATATGCAAGTCTCATTAAATCTAGCAATACTAAGAATACTCATTCTGTTTTTGTTATATTTTTTTTAGATTTAAGAAATTAAGCTTAGAGTTGTGTTTCGTTTTTTCATGAATTGGGGTCTGGTGTTTTTGTATATGTTCCAAAAATGAACGTGTTTAATCTGTGGTTAATGTAACATAGCCAGCCATATATTCTTATTAATACCTTTGCTAAAACTGGAAATATACTATTTTGAAGCGTCTGATTTCATCAATATAGCCTTAAAGGAATTTCTATCTTTTAATTTTTAAAGGCCATTCATGAATGACAGAGGCAAGGGACAGTGACATTACCTTATCAAGTAGGACAGTGTCCTAGAGACTGACCATATTACGATTGATCAGCGCTCAAGCCCCCTCTCCACCCAAGCTAGGACCATTGAGGGCCAGGCAATGGCTACTGATGTCTCAGCAGATAGACCTATAGGCTCCCCCGAACCCCACATCCTTAGCTCACAAGGATGATGAAGTTGCAGCGACCAAAGACACTATAACGAGTTTAAGCGGGGCTCGAACCCTAGTATGGCAATCACCAGTCAGGGACGTTACCACATCGTGCCTTGTTAAAAAAAAGATGTTCGGTGCAAGCTTGTCAAATTCTATATAAGATTAATCAACTTATAAACTGTTGTTAACAATTGAATTTTATACTTTTAAATAGTCACAAATATCCCTGATGTCATAATTCCCTTTACCACTGGACTGTACTATAATCAGTGAATATTATGTGACCAGTAATTAAATCTGTCCTTTTCGGCTTATGTCAGAGAAGTTACGGTGACATATTCCCAGTTGGAACCATTGGGCTTATAGCATCTTGCTTTTCCAACTAGGATTGTAGCCTTGCAAGTAATAATAATAATAATAATAATAATAATAATAATAATAATTGTAATGATAATAATAATTAAGAGAGAGCGTGTAGTGTATATGCACTAATAATTGATTAACTTTCTATATACACATATATATTTATATGTTGATATAGATATGTAATATATATATATATATATATATATATGTATATATATATATATATATATATATATATAGGTAGATATATATGTATATATAAAACAATAACAAATGCAGCTGGTTCTAGTCCAATGTAGGACAAAGGCCTCAGATATGTCCTTAGTCATGTTTGGGATTTGGGCATTTTCGTCATCACACTAGTCACTGCAAATTGGTGATGGTAGGAGACTTTATTCTGGTTGCTCACAGCTAACTAACCTAGTATTGGTGGCCTGACTATAATACAGCTTTGCTGATCATTGCGATACACAAACCCTTTCACCAAGTTAAGGAATTCCCATTTAGAAAAGGATGTGTGTATGTGTGTATATGTGTATATATATTTATATATATATATATATATATATATACACACGCATATATATGTGTGTATATATATATATATATATATATATATATGGTGTGTGTGTTTGTTAGTTATTTAATGCGATAAAGAACTACCAATTGAAATACTACCACTGGAGAGCTAGAGGACCCTTTAAGGAGTGTCCATACAATTTGATGTAGGATCCTTAGCTAGATACGGCTGCGTTCTGTAGAAATTTTAAATTTTTGTTCATCTGATAACATGAAGCATAATGTACCACACACTTTCACTTATAAGGGTAAACACTCCAAAAGGTAAGTGTAGAAGAGACTTCAGCTATGGTAAGCAGCTCTATGAAATTAAACTTGTTTTTTAGTCTGAGGTAACGTCATAGAGAGGGCGTATCTGTCAATTTTTGTCTGTTTGCTCATTTGATATTTTTTATTCATTATTGATCATCAATTTCAAAACCATCATTGCTCTTTTTACTCTATGTTTTGTTCACATTGTTCCCGTTTGTTTTATTTCTGATTTGTTGCTTATTCTTTACTTCTTTTCTACATGCATGTTTAATTTTCTTGGCTGGGCTGCTTTTCTTAGGCCCTTGTGTTTTCAGCATTATGTTTTTTTAACTTGTGCAACAGCTTGGCCTGCAAAAATAATACAGCAATGATAATGATTATAGTAATAATGAAGGTGTTGATAAGGATAGTAATAATGATAATGTATACATATGTGAAATATAATATTGACCTTCACTATAACCTTCGATATAACATTCTTTTTATTTACAAAGTAATAATATAATTATGAAATGTTTGGCAAAAGGTTTTTTTTTCCTCGACAAACGTCGAACGCATTTCAATGCAGAAAATCATGTAGATCTTTAACGGATGAATATGATTATTAGAATTGCATAATTTCATATCTTGTTAAAGTTAGTGACCTGAAGAAGAAGTGAAATAAGTCAAATGGATTTCAGAAAATATTTTATCTAAAGATATTACGCTAGTGTGACCATATATGAATGTGATCAGCGCCCAAGCCCCTTCTCCACCCAAGTTAGGACCAAGGAGGGCTAGGCAATGGCTACTGATAATTCAGCAGATAGACATATAGGCTCCCCCAAACCCCCCATCCTTAGCTCCCAAAGATCGTGAGGTTTCAGCAACCAAAGAAGCTAACGAGTTTGAGCTGGATTCGAACACCTGTCTGGCGTTCACCAGTCAGGGACGTTGTCACATCGGCCACCACAACAGCAGCGTCCTTTGCATATGTCCATAAATCAGGCGAGTATGCGAACTCACTTAATAGAATTCAAGTCTCTCGGCCAAGAAACGTAAAGTAAATTTGTTAAAAAGAATAACTCAATTTTTTGGAAAAGTTTTAATGAAAAAATTATAAACCCCCTGCGCTAATTAAATTAATTTCAAATCCATCATTCATCTTTACAGGGTACATTCCTTCTTTTCTCTATTCACATTTCTCTTATTTTTTTTTTATATCGTCCCTTGAGATCTCTCAGAATTCTTCACCTACTTACGTTAAGCCATCGATTTTTATTCTAACTTGACTACTTCGGAACCAGCTGATATAATGGGATTGGAGGAAAAGTGTCTTATTATTGTCTGAAAATGTTTACTTGTTAGCGGTTAAAATAGATTCATTCCGTTTGTAAACGTCCGAGAAACTTTTAAGCTTAGCCAATTTGTTTGGGATTTTTTTTCAATTATGAAAAAGTGAATTTTGTGGAACAGAATATTTCCTACCTCATATCTCAGAGAGAGAGAGAGAGAGAGAGAGAGAGAGAGAGAGAGAGAGAGAGAGAGTGTGTTATTGGTATATGTTCATGATCTCTTTCTCTCTCCCTCTCTCT
Organism: Palaemon carinicauda; assembly: GCF_036898095.1. Lineage (NCBI taxonomy): Eukaryota > Metazoa > Arthropoda > Malacostraca > Decapoda > Palaemonidae > Palaemon > Palaemon carinicauda. The sequence continues at coordinate 164,538,449 of NC_090727.1, read as the reverse complement.
CTGAGATATGAGGTAGAGAGAGAGTTATTGGTATATATTCATGATTCTCTCTCTCTCTCTCTCTCTCTCTCTCTCTCTCTCTCTCTCTCTTACTACAGATTCATTCCGTTTGTAAACGTCCGGGAAAATTTTAAGCCAGCCAATTTCTTTGGGATTTTTTTTCCTTACGAAAAAGTGAATTTTGTGAAAAAGTATTTCCTACCTCATATCTGAGAGAGAGAGAGAGAGAGAGAGAGAGAGAGAGAGAGAGAGAGAGTTATTGGTTTATGTTCATGATCTCTCTCTCTCTCTCTCTCTCTCTCTCTCTCTCTCTCTCTCTCTCTGAGATATGAGGTAGAGAGAGAGAGTTATTGGTATATATTCATGATTCTCTCTCTCTCTCTCTCTCTCTCTCCTCTCTCTCTCTCTCTCTCTCTCTCTATAGATTCATTCCGTTTGTAAACGTCCGGGAAAATTTCAAGCTTAGCTAATTTCTTTGGGATTTTTTTTTAATTACGAAAAAGTTAATTTTGTGAAAAAGAATATTTCCTACCTCATATATCAGAGAGAGCGTTATTGGGATGTATTCATTCTCTCTCTCTCCTCTCTCTCTCTCTCTCCTCCTCTCTCTCTCTCTCTCTCTCTCTCTCTTGTGGGGGGAGCACTTGAAGTAGAAACTATTCATTTCCACAAAATTCTCATAAAAAAAATCGCAAACAAATTGGCTGAGCGTAAAAATTTTCTCGGACGTTTACAAACGTAATGAATCTGTAGAGAGAGAGAGAGAGAGGAGAGAGAGAGAGAGAGAGAGAGAGTCTCCCTCTCTCTCTCTCTCTCTCTCTCTCTCTCGTTTTATTCTTTAATTACCCCACAATGTCAATACCCATTTAACTCCGGTATCTTCACGACAGACCGAACTGTCTTGAAATAAACCTCAGATTATTTTGATAATATGAAACCATTAAAATCAACATTCGATAAGGAAGGCAAAAGTCCCCCCTTCTGTATACATTGTAATGGAGAATGGTCCCTGAACCCCCATCATTCTCCCAGCGTCATAGGCGAACGGCACTGAATAATGATCTAGAGCAGTCGAGCATCAATTATTGCTGGGAGAAAGACTCAATAACAATTTGTAGTCCCGTTCCGGACTCCAATTAACTAGCTGGTTGGTCTACCTTCTTGTATAGTTCGCTGTCCACTCCTCTGATTGCCCCCCCCCCCCCCCTCTCTCTCTCTCTCTCTCTCTCTCTCTCTCTCTCCTTATGTTCACATTCCTTTATTTGACTATGTTGTTCTTATTTCATCTGAGGTACTGAATCAATAGAGATGAACTCAAAGCCATTAGTGAGACCCCTATACTTTAATCAACTATGAGAACAGGCAGACTTTAGAAGCGGGTATTCAACAACTGACAGTTGCCTTGTAACTAACCAGCTGATGGAAAAATTAGCAGAGTATGACAAACTATTTTGTATGGCCTTTATAGATTATGAGAAAGCTTATGATTCTGTTAAAATTTTCAGCAGTAACAAAAGCTCTTCAAAGACAAGATATAGATGAAGATGAAGAAGTACAGGTCATTATAAAACTACAAAAAGATAGTTAGAAAATTCTAATTCAGTGAGAAGTTAGACAAGGAGACGCCACCTCTTCTAAATCATACTCGGTATTTTTTAAGAATTTAGATTTGAAAAATGTAGGAATTAACATATTGGAGAAAACCTTAACATCTTAAGATGACATACTTCTGTTTACTGAATCATGGGAGGAATTGCAAGAGATGGTAGAAGATTTGAATAGAGAAAGAGAAATGTAGTACTGAAATTGTATATGATTAAAACTAAGATAATGTTTAATGAAAATGCAGAGACAGAAAATACGTGTTATGGACTAATCTCTACAGATTGTTAATAAATATACATACTTGGATAATAAGTGTTTCCCCCAGGACATGAGACCAAAATCGAAAGAAGGAAAGGCATGGAATGGAGAGTTTTTCTCAAATAAAATGATATATGGAAAGTAAATGCTCATTTTCTCTAAAAAGAATATTTAATCAGATGATTTTACCAGTATTAACTTATGCAGCAGAAATTTGGAGCCTTACTAAAGCCATAGAAGGAGCTTTACTAACAGCCTTAGAACAATGAATGGAAATAACACTAAGAAACAGAAAAAAGAGGATACGAGAGCAAACTAAAGTAGGGATATTCTAACAACGTGTAAGAAGAAAAAAATGGAGATGGTTGAGTCATATAATGAGAATGACAGATACTAGATGGGCATAAAGAATAACCGAATGGGTCCTCAGAGAATGAAAAGTTAGCTGGGGAAGAAAGAGAAAATAATGGATGGACGAGCTAAGAAAATTTGCGTTCATAGGCTCTTGTAGAATGGCCATAAACAGACGCGAGTGGAAGGACTCACGTGAGGCCTTTGTCCCGCAGTGGACTAGCAGTGGTTGGGATGATGATGATGATGATGAAGCGCATCAAAGTAGATTTCAGGAGTAAAGATTATTATTATTATTATTATTATTATTATTATTATTATATTATTACTAGCTAAGCTACAACCCTAGTTGGAAAAGCAAGATGCTACAAGCCCAAGGGGTCCAACCGGAAAAATAGCCCACTGAGAAAGGAAATAAGGAAATAAACGATATAAGAAGTAATGAACAATTAAATAATATATTTTAAAAACATTAACAACATTAAAACGGAATATTCCAAATATAAACTATAAAAAAAACTTCTATCAGCTATTCAGCATAAAAACATTTGTTGCAAGTTTGAACATTTGAAGTTCCACGGATCAACTACCCGATTAGGAAGATCATTCCACAACTTGGTCACAGCTGGAATAAAACTTTTAGAATACTGTGTCTTCAAGCTTTTCAAATGTCGTTCAGCAATTAATTATCTTTTATAAGGCGAACGATATGTTAAACACCGCATCTCTAAACAAAAGTTTCACCGCGTTACTTTATTTGTTATCATCCCGATCTTTTAAATAGCTAATATTAATGTGTGCTATGATTGATAATCAAATAATATTATGGCAGGCTATGATTTATAAGCAAATGGACATTTATTCCCTTTTGTTCTAGTAGTTATTTTGTTCAGCTATTTGGAATTACCTCTTCATTTTTAGTAAATTTTATACTTAGCCAAATCAGGAGCGTTTGTTCTCTAAACATACCCCTCCATAGTATTGTATTTTTGTGTATGTGTAACTGTTTATTTATCTATCTATCTATCTATCTGTCTATCTATCTGTATGTATAATTACACACATGTTTTTATATTTGTATGTATGTATATTTATATATGTTTATATGTGTATGTATGTATATTTATATATGTATATATATATATATGTATGTACGTATATGTACAGTATATATGTATATATACACATAAATATACTTGTGTGTATATACTTAATTATATGTAGACTACTGGTCACCTTATTTATTCAGAAACTGTGTCACGTTATACCCGTTATATAAATATATATATATATATATATATATATATACTGTATATGTATAATTTATATATATACAGCATATATATATTTTTGATAGTCCGCCTACTTTATATTTTGGCGTCCTCTCTCTCTCTCTCTCTCTCTCTCTCTCTCTCTCTCTCTATATATATATATATATATATATACGTATATATGTATACATATATATATACTTATATATAAATATATATATATATATATATATATATACACACACATTTATATATATTATTTATAAAGAATAGATATAAAATAATGGACTCGAAACACTTTGATTCGGTATTACAGATGCGCTGGTCATTTCTAGTAGCATGTATCTGAATTTGGCATATATTATACGTTTATAGACGAACTAAACCTAAGCGTGTCTTCTAATCATAGTTTCAGGTACCGTGCATACCCACGGAAACCTCTCTTCAGCGGTATCTAGTCATGGCACCGAAGTTTAATGTTTTTCTCATTAGCCCTATGTTTGGATCTAGGATGGTAAATGAATTCAAAAGAATATGACGAAACAGAATGTAAGAGTTAATGGGGTGAAGTGCTAGAGGAAGGCCAAGGTTTGTGTGGAGGTATGGAGTGAAGAAAGCTATGGGTCATAAGAGGATAGATGTGAGAGAGGCCAGGGAGCTTGCTACAAATAGGAATGAATGGCGGGCGAATGTGTTGCAGTACCGATAGGCCCTACTGTTTCCTGTGGTCGGCTTCGTAACCGCTGAGGTAGCAGCAGTAGGGGATTCAGCATATGAAACTTCGTTCGTTGGGACAACGGGGGAGGGTGGGCTCTGGCACCCTAGCTGTACCAGCCAAACTCGGCTGAATCCCTCATCAGGCTGGGAGGAGCGGAGAGAGGAAAAGTCCCCTTTTCTTCCTTTTTTTTATGTCTGCTACCCCTCATAATTGGGGGAAGTGCCTTAGTAAATAGATACACTATATATGGTAGATCATATGATAGAATTAGTCGAAAGCTCTTGGTAATATCTAGAACCGTGTTTATTTTGGAATATTTTCTTCAAAAATTGCAATTCTTGTAATAACAAAAACCTTGTTACTCTTTTCATTTTATATCCTTTCTCTATGCCCCGCGCGCGCGGTCGTGCAGGGCAGCTATTTCACCACCCCTTATTTCATTTCCACTTGTCGACTCTCCTTCTCTTCTGTCCTGCCTTTTCTTATTGCTTCTGCATTGTCTCCTTCCTCGAACCGCCAATTCTTGAGTCGCAGACTTTTTACTTTCTCGGCTTTTCATTTCGTCATTCAAAGGAGGAGGAGACTGTGGCGAGGAAGTTTCGTGGGGGAATTTTCATAAATTTTGCAATTCTGCGAGAAGGGGAGGTGTGTTCTTATTTAGTTCGTTCTCTCTCTCTCTCTCTCTCTCTCTCTCTCTCTCTCTCTCTCTATATATATATATATATATATATATATTTATATATGAATATATATAAATATATATTTATATATATATATATATATATATGTGTATATATACATATATACAGTATATATATATATATATATATATTTATATATATATATATATATATATATATATACTTTGTGTGTATAGATTTTTTTAATGTATATATATTTATTGATGTGTACTACAGTATATATACTGTGTATGTGTGCGTGTATTGTAAACGTATAAGCATGTGAGATAACATTTCTTGTATAAAATCCCGTTATTAAAAGATTTTCGTATATGCTTAATATTTACTCAGGTAATGTTTTTTTTTTTTTCCTGTATTAAGTTTGTGCTGTTAGCGAAAAAAAACCTTTTTGTAATAACTACTTTTATAATCTTATAGATCTAAATAGTAACGAGTAATACTTTGGTCTTATGATTTTTCGTAAAAACTACATTGGTCTAAATTTTCATAAATTTCTTACTGCCATCTTTATATCGAGCCTAAGTTCTGTATGGTTATTTATTTTAAAGCTTTTTCTTTTCTTTAAAGTGCTGTATTTTAATTGTTCATTACTTCTCGTTTAGTTTATTTTTTTCTTTATTTACTGTCCTCACTGGGCTATTTTCTCTCTTGGAGCTCTTGGGCTTATGGCATCCTATTTTTCCAACTAGCTTAATCATCATCATCATCATCTTTGGAATATATACTTACTTGTCTAATCTCCTAATTTTTATTATGTCAGGATTTACATCATAAGGCGGCCCATTTGATTCACCCATACTTTTTCTTGTATTTGTATTTTTTTTATTCCTATATTGCGTGTAATTTGCCTGTTTTCATCTACCATTTCCTGCTAACGAAATCTTTCTTCCTTTTCTTTTGCATTGTGACGAGCCAAGAGTAGGTTGTGACTCAAAAGCGGGATGAAAGCAACTGAGTACTTTATTATAGACACATCGAGTATATATATACACACTAGGTCCCGGCAAGAAGGTCACAATAATACAACTTGCTATTTCTTGTCCAACCGGCAACCGGTTCTGTTAACAGTTAACAATGAGAAATAGGGAAACAGGTTGGTGCGAGGGGAGAGCGAAGATACAAAGGATAATATATACAAAAAGAGAAATCTCGTTACTATGTACGATCGTGTTACACACGGGTGGTACAGCATTCACATATATTATAATCCATTTCTTTTTGCGATGCATATTTGCACCGACTCGCGGCGGTGCCCTTTTAGCTCGGAAAAGTTTCCGGATCGCTGATTGGTTGGACAAGATAATTCTAACATTCAGCGATCCGGAAACTTTTCCGAGCTAAAAGGGCACCGCCGCAAGTCGGTGCAAATATGCATTCTAACCAATCAGCGATCCGCAAACTTTTCCGAGCTAAAAGGGCACCGCCGCAAGTCGGTGCAAATATGCATCGCTAAAAGAAATGGACTATAGTTAATGGTATGTGTGATTCTTCATCCTCATAACCGTTCGTCTGACTTTGCCTTGTCTACGGGAAATGTTCTCTATTATCAATTTTAGCTTCTTAATTTAAAGTTACTCTTTCCGTCTTCTGTTTCAGAGTGGTTTATTTCACTTTACTCTTTTTCCTTCTATTTGAGAGACTTATTTCACTTTACTTTCTTCCTTCTATTTCAGTGGTTTATTTCACTTTACTCTTTTTCCTTCTATTTCAGAGACTTATTTCACTTTACTTCCTTCCTTCTATTTCAGAGTGGTTTATTTCACTTTACTCTTTTTCCTTTTATTTCAGTGACTTATTCCACTTTACTCTTTCTTCCTTCTAGCTTATTTCACTTTACTCTTTCATCCATCTGGCTTATTTCACTTTACTCTTTCTTCTTTCTAGCTTATTTCACTTTACTCTTTCATCCATCTGGCTTATTTCACTTTACTCTTTCATCCTACTGGCTTATTTCACTTTACTCTTTCATCCATCTGGCTTATTTCACTTTACTCTTTCATCCTACTGGCTTATTTCACTTTACTCTTTCATCCCTTTGGCGTATTTCACTTTAATCTTTCATCCTGCTGGCTTATTTCACTTTACTCGTTCATCCCTCTGGCTTATTTCACTTTACTCTTTCATCCCTCTGGCTTATTTCACTTTACTCTTTCATCCTGCTGGCTTATTTCACTTTACTCTTTCATCCATCTGGCTTATTTCACTTTACTCTTTCATCCTTCTGGCTAATTTCACTTTAGTCTTTCCTGCTTTTGGCTTATTTCACTTTACTCTTTCTTCCTTCAGGCTTATTTCACTTTACCCTTTCATCCGTCTGGCTTATTTTACTTTACTCTTTCATCCTTCTCTTTCATCCCTCTGGCTTATTTCACTTTACTCTTTCATCCCTCTGGCTTATTTCACTTTACTCTTTCATCCCTCTGGCTTATTTCACTTTACTCTTTCATGCTTTTGGCTTATTTCACTTTACTCCTTTCATCCTACTGGCTTATTTCACTTTACTCCTTTCATCCTGCTGGCTTATTTCACTTTACTCCTTTCATCCTACTGGCTTATTTCACTTTACTCTTTCACCCTGTTGGCTTATTTCACTTTACTCTTTCATCCCTCTGGCTTATTTCACTTTACTCTTTCATCCCTCTGGCTTATTTCACTTTACTCTTTCATGCTTTTGGCTTATTTCACTTTGCTCTTTCATCCTACTGGCTTATTTCACTTTACTCCTTTCATCCTACTGGCTTATTTCACTTTACTCATTCATCCTGCTGGCTTATTTCACTTTACTCTTTCATCCTACTGGCTTATTTCACTTTACTCTTTCACCCTGCTGGCTTATTTCACTTTACTCTTTCATCCCTCTGGCTTATTTCACTTTACTCTCTCATGCTTTTGGCTTATTTCACTTTACTCTTTCATCCTACTGGCTTATTTCACTTTACTCCTTTCATCCTACTGGCTTATTTCACTTTACTCCTTTCATCCTACTGGCTTATTTCACTTTACTCTTTCATCCTGCTGGCTTATTTCACTTTACTCTTTCATCCCTCTGGCTTATTTCACTTTACTCCTTTCATCCTACTGGCTTATTTCACTTTACTCTTTCATCCTGCTGGCTTATTTCACTTTACTCTTTCATCCCTCTGGCTTATTTCACTTTACTCCTTTCATCCTACTGGCTTATTTCACTTTACTCTTTCATCCCTCTGGCTTATTTCACTTTACTCTTTCATCCCTCTGGCTTATTTCACTTTACTCTTTCATGCTTTTGGCTTATTTAACTTTACTCTTTCATCCTACTGGCTTATTTCACTTTACTCCTTTCATCCTACTGGCTTATTTCACTTTACTCATTCATCCTGCTGGCTTATTTCACTTTACTCTTTCATCCTACTGGCTTATTTCACTTTACTCTTTCACCCTGCTGGCTTATTTCACTTTACTCTTTCATCCCTCTGGCTTATTTCACTTTACTCTCTCATGCTTTTGGCTTATTTCACTTTACTCTTTCATCCTACTGGCTTATTTCACTTTACTCCTTTCATCCTACTGGCTTATTTCACTTTACTCCTTTCATCCTACTGGCTTATTTCACTTTACTCTTTCATCCTGCTGGCTTATTTCACTTTACTCTTTCATCCCTCTGGCTTATTTCACTTTACTCCTTTCATCCTACTGGCTTATTTCACTTTACTCTTTCATCCTGCTGGCTTATTTCACTTTACTCTTTCATCTTTCTGGCTTATTTCACTTTACTCCTTTCATCCTACTGGCTTATTTCACTTTACTCTTTCATCCTGCTGGCTTATTTCACTTTACTCTTTCATCCCTCTGGCTTATTTCACTTTACTCTCTCATGCTTTTGGCTTATTTCACTTTACTCTTTCATCCTACTGGCTTATTTCACTTTACTCCTTTCATCCTACTGGCTTATTTCACTTTACTCCTTTCATCCTGCTGGCTTATTTCACTTTACTCTTTCATCCTGCTGGCTTATTTCACTTTACTCTTTCATCCTACTTGCTTATTTCACTATGCTCTTCCTTCTATTTCATAGTGGCTTATTTCACTTTACTCTTTTATCCTTCTGACTTATTTCACTTTACTCCTTTCATCCTACTGGCTTATTTCACTTTACTCTTTCATCCTACTGGCTTATTTCACTTTACTCTTTCATCCTACTGGCTTATTTCACTATGCTCTTCCTTCTATTTCATAGTGGCTTATTTCACTTTACTCTTTTATCCTTCTGACTTATTTCACTTTACTCCTTTCATCCTGCTGGCTTATTTCACTTTACTCTTTCATCCTACTTGCTTATTTCACTATGCTCTTCCTTCTATTTCATAGTGGCTTATTTCACTTTACTCTTTTATCCTTCTGACTTATTTCACTTTACTCCTTTCATCCTACTGGCTTATTTCACTTTACTCTTTCATCCTACTGGCTTATTTCACTTTACTCTTTCATCCTACTGGCTTATTTCACTATGCTCTTCCTTCTATTTCATAGTGGCTTATTTCACTTTACTCTTTCATCCTGCTGGCTTATTTCACTTTACTCCTTTCATCCTACTGGCTTATTTCACTTTACTCTTTCATCCTACTGGCTTATTTCACTATGCTCTTCCTTCTATTTCATAGTGGCTTATTTCACTTTACTCTTTCATCCTACTGGCTTATTTCACTTTACTCTTTCATCCTACTGGCTTATTTCACTATGCTCTTCCTTCTATTTCATAGTGGCTTATTTCACTTTACTCTTTCATCCTGCTGGCTTATTTCACTTTACTCCTTTCATCCTACTGGCTTATTTCACTTTACTCTTTCATCCTACTGGCTTATTTCACTATGCTCTTCCTTCTATTTCATAGTGGCTTATTTCACTTTACTCTTTTATCCTTCTGATTTATTTCACTTTACTCTTTCATCCCTTTGGCTTATTTTACTTTACTCTTTCTTACTTCTGGCTTATTTCACTTTACTCTTTCATCCGTCTGGCTTATTTCACTATGCTCTTCCTTCTATTTCATAGTGGCTTATTTCACTTTACTCTTTCATCCTTCTGACTTATTACACTTTATTCTTTCTTCCTTCTGCCTTAATTCACTTTACTCTTTTATCCGTCTGGCTTATTTCACTACGCTCTTCCCTCTATTTCATAGTGGCTTATTTCACTTTACTCTTTCATCCTTCTGACTTATTACACTTTATTCTTTCTTCCTTCTGGCTTATTTCACTTTACTCTTTTATCCTTCTGGCTTATTTCACTACGCTCTTCCTTCTATTTCATAGTGGCTTATTTCACTTTACTCTTTCATCCTTCTGACTTATTACACTTTATTCTTTCTTCCTTCTTCCTTATTTCACTTTACTCTTTCATCCGTGTGGCTTATTTCACTTTACTCTTTCATCCTTCTGGCTTATTTCACTACGCTCTTCCTTCTATTTCATAGTGGCTTATTTCACTTTACTCTTTCATCCTTCTGGCTTATTTCACTACGCTCTTCCTTCTATTTCATAGTGGCTTATTTCACTTTACTCTTTCATCCTTCTGGCTTATTTCACTTTATTCTTTCTTCCTTCTGCCTTATTTCACTTTACTCTTTCATCCTGCTGGCTAATTTCACTTTACTCTTTCTTCCTTCTAGCTTATTTCACTTTACTCTCTTCCTTTTATTTCATAGTGGCTTATTTCACTTTACTCTTTCATCCTTCTGACTTATTTCACTTTACTCTTTCATCCTTCTGACTTATTTCACTTTACTCTTTCATCCTTCTGGCTTATTTCACTTTACTAATTCTTCTTCCTTCTGGCTTATTTCACTTTACTAATTCTTCTTCCTTCTGGCTTATTTCACTTTACTCTTTCATCCTGCTGGCTTATTTCACTTTACTGTTTCTTGCTTCTGGCTTATTTCACTTTACTCTCTCATGCTTTTGGCTTATTTCACTTTACTCTTCCATCCCTCTGGCTTATTTCAATTTACTCTTTCATCCTTCTGCCTTTTTTCACATTACTCTTTCTTCCCTCTGGCTTTTTACACTTTACTCTCTTTCTTCTGGCTTATTACACTTTACTCTCTTCCTTCTAGCTTATTACACTTTAGGCTATGTTTTCACTGTTTCCGGCGATCCCGGCAACCCCGTTTGGGGCCACCGTGAACAAAACGGGATGGACGCGAAAAAACGTTATACAACTCTGTGGAACGGGATTGGCAAATGTAACAGGCCCTGACTGCCGTGGATGCCGGCCCAAAATTTTAAACTGTCAAAAATTTTGCCCCGGCAGTCCCGGCAGTTAGGGCCTGTCACGTTTGCTAATCCCGTTCCACAGAGTTGTATAATGTTTTTTCGCGTCCATCCTGTTTTGTTCACGGTGGCCCGAAACGGAGTTGCCAGGACCGCTGGAAACATAGTGAAAACATGGCATATATTTTTAGCTGGCATCCACGCCAGTCAGGGCCTGTCACGTTTGCCAATCCGGTTCCGCAGAGTTGTATAACGTTTTTTTTGCGTCCATCCCGTTTTGTTCACAGTAGCCCCAAACGGGGTTGCCGGGACCGCCGGGAACATAGTGAAAACGTAGCCTTACTCTCTTCTTTTTATTCCATAGTGGCTTATTTCACTTTACTCTTGCGATGCGTGTTGGGGCATTTTCTATTTCTTTTATTAAGCACCACTTTAATATTTTAATTAACAAAAGTATCTCAGTCAACCATATCAGTGCAAATAATTATCTATATTTAAACCCTCAGGAAAGTGGGTGATGGTAAAATGCCGTATAATTCCTTAACTTTACTTCTTGAACTTCGGGCTCAATAGTTTTACAGTATTCTTCTACGTTGAAATATTGGTTTTTAAACAGACTGGCACAATAAAAACTCTTGAAGATTGGAGGCTGCAACCGTAGACTTCTGCTACACACTTCAGCGTTCTGGATGCGAAATCCATGATATCTATGTGGGCGATTTGGGGATCCCTTCATCTTTATGTGTCCACTCATCGACACTTCTTCTTGGTAATTTCTCCTTCATCGAAGATAATCTTATACCTCCCGGTTGAAAGGTAAAATTTTTTTGGCTGTTAGGGAACTTGGTCCCTACGTTGTCCGTCTTCGGACACTTAGAAAATATCTTCTTGTTAACTTGACGTTTAATTAGGGCAGCCAACTCTGCACCTGATGTGGTGCTATTCTTGTGTTCTATTGGTCCCTTCTTCTGACGTAATGGTAACGTCTTATGTCACTAACCGTTTCTTGGCAGGTGCGCATTTTAGTTGTGTGAGTCACTCGATATATTTCCCTTGTTGGTCGTGGTTATGGCTAACTTAACCTGCAACTTAAGCACTTTACATCAACTTTTGCTTTCGAGTACCATCTCACTCCGATTTTAATTTTTCTCCTCTCTCTCTCTCTCTCTCTCTCTCTCTCTCTCTCTCTCTCTCTCTCTCTCTACTTATTTCAATGTCTCTCTATCGTTTAACTAACGAACAAAACTCGTAAAATACTTAATCAAATACACATATCACCTTATTCAGTGTGAAATTTTCTCCTTTACATGGCACTCTTTCATCCTTCTTGCTTATTTCACTTTGCTATTTCATCTTTCTGGCTTATTTCACTTTACTCTTTCATCCGTCTGGTTTATTTCACTTTACTCTTTCTTCCTTCTGGCTTATTTCACTTTACTCTTTCATCCTTCTGGCTTATTTCACTTTACTCTTTCATCCTTCTAGCTTATTTCACTTTACTCCTTCTTCCTTCTATTTCAGAGTGGCATATTTGATTTTCCAATTCAGATGAAACCATTCCCTATTTTATATCTAACACCCGTATATGAAAACAATAATTTTCTCAGCTTTTGAAAAACATGAAATTCCTTAAGTATCCTTCTTTCAGTTTATCATTCCAGTAAGGATTTCTAAATCATCTTTATCTCTTGTGAAAGAGCATTTGCAACCAAAATTTGCCTCTGAAAATCATTTAGATAAATTTTACTGATATAAGTGGAGCATAAATAGAATCTCTCTCTCTCTCTCTCTCTCTCTCTCTCTCTCTCTCTCTCTGCCAAGTCACTTATCCTTACCTGAAAATTTTGAGAATTAATCTGATTATAAAAGATCAAAATTCTCTTGAATAAACATCTTGCATGTTTTATATAAATCCTGGAATTAATATTATATCTTTAACGATGTGTATTTTCTCTTCACAATATGAGCTAGAATTCTTCATTATATTGCAGTACAATATTATCAGAAAGTATAGAAATGAAGAAAGTATAGAAAGTGAAGTATAGAAAGTATAGTAATAGAACGTATCAATACACGCTCTGTTGTGTAACCAATTCTTAAAATGATGAGAGATATTAAGCCGTGAGAACATGTGTTCAACTTTTGTGGAAAAATGCTTAGCAATTTGAAGTCTGGGAGCAAACTAAATTGGTATATACCATTTTTATACTCAAGATTACTGTTATTATTTCCAAAACTGAATTCAGAGGTATGCTTTATTTTACATAATGGAGAGAGAGAGAGAGAGAGAGAGAGAGAGAGAGAGAGAGAGAGATTTGCACAAATTTAGAGAGAGAGGACAGATTTTCCAACAGTTGCTGAATAGGAATGAATAGTGAATGATAAGCTTATGCTCATCCATGGAGCCCTCATAAGAATAATGGTTAAAAGGGACCATACATTATGCATGTTTGGAAAAGTGTATTTTGAGTCAGAGAAAAAACTGAGAGAGAGAGAGAGAGAGAGAGAGAGAGAGAGAGAGAGAGAGAGAGAGAGCTAAATGTTGCGTGGATTGGAAAAAATTATATTTATAGGATCAATAAGGTATTTAATGGATTAAAAATACATAATGTAGCCCAATTAGTAACGTCTCTGTCTGGTGCTTGCCAGACGGGGGTTCGAGTCCCGTTCAGACTCGTTAGTGCCCTTAGTGTCTCTAACGTTAACGTCCTTGTGAGCTAAAGACGTGGGGTTTGGGGAAGTCTATAGATCTATCTGCTGAGTCATCAGCAGCCATTGCCTGGCCCTCCTTGGTCCTAGCTTGGGTGGAGAGGTTGCTCGGGCGCTGATCATATGTAATTTGGTCAGCCTCTAGGGCATTATCCTGCTTGCTAGGGCAATGTCACTGTCCCATGCCTCTGCCATTCATGAGCGACCTTTGAACCTTTAAACCTTTAAGGGATTATGAAAATACTTGATGAAAAATTTAGTAATGGATATTTTTTACCAATATTTCGGTTACCTTCTAGAGTATCTATACACTTTAAGTTTTTCTTAAATTCTTAAAATGAAAGATAAGAATATGAAGTTAAGAGCTATGTATATTTGTATTTTGGGGAAAATAGAATACACTCAATTTAATTAATAAACCTCCTGGAGTCCAGGAGACGGAAAGGGCCCGTTTGAATCCACTTATAAAAAGAATATCTTATTTTCGAGATGCGAGATAGCTCTTGCTCGAGGGTACACTCGAGCACACTATTATATTTTATTTCTCTTCTTCTGGTTATTTTGAAGTTTTTATATATAATAGATTTTTTAATGTTGTTATTCTTAAACTTTTCTTGTAGTAGATTTCCTGTTTTTATTGTTCTTAAAATTTTCTTATAGTATTTTTCCTTATTTCCTTTCCTCTCTGAGCTATTTTCCCCGTTGGAGCCCTTGGCCTTATGTCTTCCTGCTTTTCCAACTAGGGTTGTAGCTTAGCAAATAATAATAATAATAATAATAATAATAATAATAATAATAATAATAATAAATCAACTAATCAATCGAATTGAGAAAGGAATGGATGGTTGTGCCAATGTTGTTGTTTTTTTCAGCTATTTTTTTTTTAAGTGAAATGATATTTGGATGGGAATTTGATAGTCATCAGTTACGAAATAGAAAAATATAATTTCGTGAAAGATATTTCTCGTTCTAATTAAACCTTCCGGCGTTTTTCACCTTACACGCGTTTTTTATCGATCAGTTAGGTAAAGAAGATAACTTTATGTACAGTTGTCATCGGAATTTGTAATTTAACGCT
>NC_090727.1:164516010-164518510 GCF_036898095.1 Palaemon carinicauda | reverse complement strand
CACACCCGCAAACTTTCTTAGTTTGTTAATCAATCGTCTTCTCTATCTTTCTGTGCTTCTTTTGTAATCTATAGGCACCTATCCTGTTACTCTTAATGGCCATCTATTGTCTGTGATTCTCATTATATGTCCTGCCCATGTCCATTTCTTTTTCTTACATGTTGTTAGAATATCCTCTAGTTTAGTTTACTCTCGTATCCATGTTGCTGTTTTTCTGTGTCGGTGTTATTCCCATCATTATTCTTTTTATAGATCTTTGAGTTGTGACTAGCTCATGTTCTAAGGCTTTAGTAAGGCTCCAAGTTTCAGATGCATAAGTTAATACTGTTGCGACCATGTCATTAAATGCTTTTCGTTTTAGAGAAAGTGGCATTTTACATTTCATGATCTTATCCATGAAAAATTGATAAATATCGACTGCAATGAGAACTATTGAGTTTAACATCTTATTTTAGAAGTATTTAGTATTTGAAGGAGGAGATCCGCTAACTTGATAAGTATTAATTTCTGATAATTTTTGGACTAATTAGTTGTTACAACGTTACTAACAATTGTCTTATCATCTTGCTTCATTTACTTTGTATGCGACAACTCAAAAATGATTTAAAGTATTACTATGTTACCTTCACGCAAATTGTTAAGTGAACTGAGAAAGGTATTAAGTTCTCATACTCGAATTTAACATAGATATTGCAATGTTACTTTATAAAAGCTGCATCAAAAATTTTGGTAAATTGCCAAGGGAATTGGGTACAATTAGAGGAAAATTTTGTATTTTCATCCTGTAAACTTTCAAAGGCCGCCGCTTTGAAGTACATACAGTAAAACCAGACAGATGAAACAGGCGATAACTGAAGCTGCAAAATTAATTTCCTCCGCGAAAATGCTTCTCTCTCTCTCTCTCTCTCTCTCTCTCTCTCTCTCTCTCTCTCTCTCGAGCTGATACAGTTTTTGTTTCTTTTTCGGTTACAATTTTTTTATTAGAACTCTCTCTCTCTCTCTCTCTCTCTCTCTCTCTCTCTCTCTCTCTCTCGCTCGAGCTGATACAGTTTTTGTTTCTTTTCCGGTTACAATTTTTTTTGTTAAAGTAGTTCTGATAAGTGCTGATATACCTTATTCTTTTTTATAATGATTCCCACTCCATTTTTTCCTCTACAACACATTTAGATTCCCATAGATATATTCTAAAGACAATTACTTGGATACTCTGTTAGCTTTTATGCCCGGGCCATGCAACAGGTATTCAATTTTCTGTCTTTGATTTACATTTCATTCCACATTATTCTTATATGATTGAACAAAACATAACAATTCGATGTTGATGTTCGTATGTCCGACTCCTTAAAATTATATAGTTATTCATATGGTGAACGTTTTCGTGATATTAAATAGAATCGTTTCTAACAAACTCCTCTTACTTAAGAAAACCTAAGAATGTATCATATATTTACTTAGAAAAATATACACATCGCTGAAATTCTCAATACACATTCACTCCTGTTAACTCCTATCTTACGAAACTGTCATCAATATCAAAATACATATACGTTGGTGAATACGCATTCACTCTCATTTTCTTCAATCTTTCGAATCTGTCTTCGATATGAAAATTAGTCTGATTAATAAAACCTATCGTTTCCTATAGAACAAACTGGGAGACATTAGATGTATTGGCTAATTTGTTTAGCAATTTAGAGTAAACATAGTGGCTATCAAAACTGTCATGGATTTTCCAACTATAAGTTGAAATTCTTATATTAACGATGGAATTGCTTCAAATACCTTTCTTAAGGTATAGTTTTTTGTACAAATCTGAAAGCTCTATAAATTGTGCATGTAACCTAGAGAGAGAGAGTGAGAGAGAGAGAGAGAGAGAGAGAGAGAGAGAGAGAGAGTAAAATACATGTTAAGGGATAGGAAAGATGTCACGATTATACTAACTCTATCATTATAGAATGACGTTGATTTATGGATAGTCATTAAAGTAACGGCGAAACCGGACAACAAATTAGGACTATCAGGGATTGATGATATCGTAAATGAGAGAGAGAGAGAGAGAGAGAGAGAGAGAGAGAGAGAGAGAGAGAGGGGTCTTTAATTAAGATAAACAGTAGATTATGGAATAAATGGTAAAAGTAAAAACTGGAACAAAAACATGAAATGAGAACATTATTTATTTCAATACAACTACAGAATTCTCTTAAATTATTTTGCATAACAGTAGATGAGAAATATAAGATGGTTTATTAGAAATATATATATATATATATATATATAGTATATATGTATATATATATATGCAGGCTAGAGAATATTCTTGAATTACAGAATTAACTTTTGATGACCTAAATTTCAAACCAGTGTTGTATTGCTGTGATCTTTATGCTGTTGGTAAATATATACATGCATACATACATACATACATATATAATATATATATATATATATGTATATATATATATATATATATATATATATTCGGGTGTATTTATCATTATTC
>NC_090727.1:164509404-164515510 GCF_036898095.1 Palaemon carinicauda | reverse complement strand
ATATATATATATAAATAATAAACCATTACATCGTCGACTTTTTGCGATCCCTCTCCTCTTCCTGCCACATGGCTCAGCCTCCCCTATGCTTACAAATCCCCCTTTTTTTTCCCTGACCCTTATAAGAAACTGCTCTTTACCGTACCCTCCTCCTCCTTCTCCTGCTGAAATCTCAGCACCTTAAACGGCCATTGGCGCCGGAAGAGAAAAGAACGAGACCGGGTTTTATGATTGCAAGGCTCCTCCGGGAACGGTGTGGCCTTGGTGCTCAGGCTGTTGCGAAGGAGAGAGATTTTTTAAGGTTTTGTTTTATATATTAGCAGATATTAAGGATTAGTTTTTTTTTATAAATACGAAGTTGGTAAAGTATATACTTTTAAACTAGCTGTGATTGGTTGTTCTAAGAGACAATGCGAAGGAGAGAAATTTTTAAAGTTTGGTTTTTCATATTTGCAGATATTAAGGATTAAGTTATAAATATGAAGTTGGTGAAGTATATACTTTTAAAATTGATGTGGTTGGTAGTTTTGAGAGACAATGCGAAGGAGAGAGATTTAAGGTTTGGTTTTTTTATACTTGCCGATATTAAGGATTAAATTTTTTTATAAATACGAAGTTGGTGAAGTATATACTTTTAAACTATCTGTGATTGGTTGTTTTGAGAAATAATGCGAAGAGGAGAGATTTTTAAGGTTTTGTTTTATATATTAGCAGATATTAAGGATTAGTTTTTTCTTTATAAATACGAAGTTGGTGAAGTATATACTTTTTAAACTATCTGTGATTCGTTGTTTTGAAAGACAATGCGAAGGAGAGAGATTTTAAGGCTTGGTTCTTTATATTTGCAGATATTAAGGATTAAACTTTTTATAAATACGAAGTTGAACAAGTAAATACTTTTAACTATCTGTGATTGGTTGTTTTGAGAGACAAATGAATATATAAAATACTTTGTATCTCGGCGTATAATCAAATGGAGAAAAGGGGATATATGATTATCTGTGTTATGGCTACCAGAGAAAACCTACGATCGAAAATATTATTTTACAAATGCTAGGCAACTTTTCCACTTTACACTTCACACGAATGCTCTTTAGGGCTAAAAATGTTCCTTAAATAGATATATATATCCTAAAATTTATGCTAGGGTAATGCTATAATATTGATAGTCATTCACTATTTAAGATATGACGTAATTAGAATATTTCCAAATATTTTATTTGATATGGTTCATTACTTCATGTATCGTTTACTTATATTTATATTTCCTCTCCCCACTGGGTTATTTTTCCCTGTTGGAGCCCTTGGGCTTATAGCATTTTTCTTTTCCCACTAGGGTTGTAGCTTAGCTAGTAAGTATAATAATAATATTATTAATTATAATATTGATAATAATAATAATAATAATAGTAAAAATAATAATAATAATAATAATAATAATAATAATAATAATAATAATAATAATAATAATAATAATAATAATAATAATAATAATAATTAAATAAAACTTAAGAATGGCCAAACTAAAAAAAAAAAAAAAAAAAAAAACAGTAGAGAATCTTCAATAGTTTTACTCTCATGTACATCCACCTTGATATGCAGAAGATTATAAACACTATCCAATCCATGTCTATCTACATAGAAGAAGAACCGAGAAAAGAAATAAAACTAATAATAGATAACGGTTTTATAGTATCCGGTTAGCTTCGAGGTTGTCAGGAACATTGGGTATCGAATGGCAATACACTTTTTGCTGCCTTTAAAAGGCTGAAACTAAATATGTGTAGATTGAAAGATGCAGGAAATGGTGAGTGGTTGTTAGGTCATTGGCTTTAGTTTAGAAATGGGGAGATGAAGGAGGTGAGTGGTAAAGGGTTTTAATGAATAGTTTTTTCATGAATAGGACAAAGCTAGTTGTGAAAGGAAATGTTTATGAATAGAACGATGTAAGTAGTTAAAGGAAATGTTTATGAATAGAACAAACTGAGTTGCAAAAGGAAATGTTTATTAATAGAATAAAACAGGTAATAGAAATGTTTATGAATAAAACAAAATAAGTAATAGAAATGTTTATGAATAGAACAAAATAAGTAGTAGAAATGTTTATGAATAGAACAAAATAAGTAATAGAAATGTTTATGAATAGAACAAAATAAGTAGTAGAAATGTTTATGAATAGAACAAAATAAGTAGTAGAAATGTTTATGAATAGAAATGTTTTTGAATAAAACAAAATAAGTATTATAAAGGTTTATGAATAGAACAAAATGACTAGTAGAAATGTATATTAATAGGACAAAATAATTAGTATAAATGTTTATGAACAGAACAAAATAAGTAGCAAAAGGAAATGTTTATTAATAGAACAAAATAAGTAGTAAAAGGTATGAAATTAGAATTTACATATACATGGAACATATTTGTAAAATGGAATAGATAAAGGATTTCCATTTCTATGGCATATACGGAATTGAAAAGGGAAATGAATGAATAATTGACCATTGAATATAACATAGGGCAAAGGGAATAGATAAAAAATCAAATTATGAATGGAATAAAATATGTGGTAAAGCGGAGTAATTAGAGATGAATTTTATATTATAATGATAAAAATTGGGTGGTCAAGGGAAATATATTGATAATTTAAGTAAATATGGAAAATAATGAGTGATAAGATTGAATAGAATAATTATTTCTAAATGAAAGCAAATGAATGATAAAAGAAAATAGATATATACTTTTAGTAAGAAATGGACTAGAAGGCAATCGACTATAGTATCTATGGTATCATCAGTGTATTGTATCAGTGTATATATATATATATATATATATATGTGTGTGTGTGTGTGTGTGTGTGTACATATATATATATATATATATATATATATATATATATATATATATATATATATATATATATATATATATGTATATGTATGTATGTGTATATATATATATATATATATATATATATATATATATATATATATATAAATTATATATAGCCACGAAAGGATAAATGAAAAAAACTTGATTGGAGTTAGTACTTTCATCTACTCAGGACATTATCAAACTCAGCAATGAGAATACATATACAAAGACATCGTATTTATACAGGAGAAGGGGATCCAACATCTGTCAGTTTCTTAATAATTCCGTTGAAGTCAGATTTTAGATAAAAGGATAATACTGGATTAACGAAAAACAGACCTGGGCTTAGATTCAAATTTCTACCTTGAGTACAGGATATTAAATCTATTACAGGCTACAGAGAAGATTTAAAAGCCAAATTCAACCATCAACTTACATTGAGAAAAATAAAGGCAGGGAAAAATAAAGTCAGGTATGTACAAGCAAATGGAAAAAAAAGCAAAGACTTTATAAAAGTAAACGGCTTTTCAATTAAAACATATCTTTACACGTCCTCAAAGGACATGGCTTTCCATTTATGAAATGGATACTTTATGTTACTCCTCAAATCGATATGCACAAAATGGCTCAAAAATCAAGATCTGTTTAGCGTTAATATCCATCTAGGACTTTGGTGTTGAATGATTGAAAGGCAACATTAATTATCAAAAACATCTTGCGATAAGGGAGTTGGAAATTGTTAAACCTCGATAGATCTGATGACACACTTTGGCGTCAGCTGTGTATATAACTAAGTGCACAAGTGCATCATTGAATACCGATTTCTCGGAAATATCAGTTAAAGATTGTGGCATCATCCAAGGAAAATGTGATTTGTATCTGAGCAGGGGAAGATCCTGGGCTTAATTGGAAACCTCAACCGAAAGTAGATAGCAACAGTGCTTACGCCCGACAGGTCAATCAAGCTATAAGTAACCAGCAATCTTTCACCTTGTGTACTGCGCACTGAAAATTATCAGGAATTTTGTTAGTCATTATTTTATTGCTTTTTATTGATTTGCAATTATCGTAAGCTGTGTTTGCGTGGTTTTGGCCCCATAAAAGCTTTTGAAAAGTGCTGAGGAAAGTTAAGTAAGTGGGAAGCATGTTGAAAGGTTAATGTTATGCAAGTTCCAGGTAGTGCTGTTTGCCAACAATAATAAGATAGGTATGATGGAGCGTTTCTCAGCCAGCAAATGTGTACTTAGAAGACGGTACTACCTGATTTGGGATTTGAAAGTAGTATTGATTATGGAGAAGAAATTCTCTTTGAAATGGAGAACAAAGATTTTAGTGGAGAAATGTAGGAAGCAGGTGGAGGTGTTATTGCTAGCAGTGTAGGCCTCCCCGCAAAACCCACCCTAACACCCCCCTCCCCAACCCTATGTTTTGGTCATCTGTGGCACTGTAGTATTTTTTCTTATCAGCCATACCTTCAACCTCTCATGCAACGACATACTCCATTCCTTCCCCTAATTGTACTGTACAACCTACCCTCACCTCCTTACATGGTCTGCCAAGATAATACTATTTGGGAACAAGTCGGGGTACGAGCTTGATTTTGCTAAATCATATGAAGTAAGGAGTCCGATGTAGGTCTACAGAGTGAGTGGGAATCGAAGGGGGACTTGAATGATAATGGAATGGACCAACCTGTTCCTACTGGCTGTGTGAGGGTTATTGGACATATCCGCAACCAAACAAAAATAAAGCGAGATAACAAGATGGTAGAGGGTAATCCAGAAGAGCTGTAATGCCATGGGCCCAACAGTCAGCTGATCAGGTGGGCAAGGAGGCTGGCTGGACTACTGACTCTTCTCCAACATTCTCCTCCAACAATGTTAATCTTTGCCTGTTTTTCTGGGTTGTAGGGCAATTAGACATACCTATCAATTGTGATGGGTTTTATGCAACTGTGTTTCACAAGATATTTATTTGTTTTTATTTCAGAGCAAATATACGTCTTGCAGATATGCCATCTTTGTCCCTCGATTCATAGTTGTCAGTGACTGAAAAGGGTATTTCCCAGTTTCTGGGCTTTGTTGTCCATATATATGGGAATCTTTAGAAAAACGTCGTCGTGGGACTATTGATCAACGAATGACCCATTTGCGTATGCTAGTGTACTTGAGGATAATGACATATCCGAGGTTTTAGCAGATTATAACATACATTCATGAGAGCAATAATGCTGTAATCCTTCAAGGCAATATTGCTCATCTCATGAAATTGTGTATAATCCTCGAATACTTCCAGTCACTTTTCAGTGATGTTTACAGTCGTATGCAGGCGCTATCAGTTGATGGAGTATGCTACCATGGAAGGGGAGGCTTAGGTTCAAAGTATATAACCCTACCCAGCTGACAAAATATGGTATCAAGATGTATGTTATTGCCAAGGCTTGCTCTCATATGTTGAGGCCTACAGCAGACCTTACACTTCCATCCACGACATTCTGTTCTCCCTGATTGGCAATCTCCA
Source organism: Palaemon carinicauda (assembly GCF_036898095.1). Taxonomy (NCBI): domain Eukaryota; kingdom Metazoa; phylum Arthropoda; class Malacostraca; order Decapoda; family Palaemonidae; genus Palaemon; species Palaemon carinicauda. Next base: position 164,510,119 of record NC_090727.1, on the reverse strand, counting down.
ATGGAAGGGTTAACGTCTATACATAGACAATTACTATATGTCCATATCCCTTTCCAAAGAATTGTATAATTGGCATTCTTATACATTGCACTTTTTGCCTCCCTAGGGATAGCTTAACGTCAATGCACTACAACTCCTCGTAAGAACTAAAATTACCCGAGACGTAATGTACTTTCAGAGGAAATGCAACACGTTTTTTATCATCTGTGAGGAAATGACAGTCGTAAAACTGTTAACAAATATTCACAATGCAGAGGTAGATCACAAATGTCAGCAGAAAGGCACCTATAAAAGATTGCAATTGTATTGTCTCTGTTTACAATACCTGAATATTTGGTGTTGATAATTGTGATCAAATTATCAAGTATAACCTGTTTATTAGTACTAAGTAGTAGATCTCAAAGAGTAGTTGTTGATGGGCACCATAGTGAGTATAGGAATGTGATATCCGGTGTTCCACAGGGTAGTGTTCTTGGCCCATTACTTTTCATACTATATACACATGACATGTGGTTTGGCCTAGAAAATAAGCTTGTTGCATATGCAGATGATGCTACTCTCTTTGCATCAATTCCATCCCCTGAATGTAGACCTGGGGTTGGTGAATCCCTTAATAGAGATCTAGCTAAAATTAGTGCATGGTGCAAGTTATGGGGTATGAAGTTGAATCCTAACAAAACTCAAAGTATGATTGTAAGTAGGTCAAGGACGGTGG
>NC_090727.1:164496904-164504404 GCF_036898095.1 Palaemon carinicauda | reverse complement strand
TACTTGTATTGGACAAAGGTTTTATATCCGCATAGGAGGAAAACCAATGCAACATAGCTTGCATAAAGGAACAATTCTATTAGAATTATCCCAGATAAGGTACATAGAATGAATGCTCAATTATACCAATAAATTGACACAGGTGAAGGAGACGCAAGGTTCTCAAGAACCAGATTATTGACAGGCAATGAATAGACAGGTTAACCACAATTATATATATATACATAAGAAGAGGATAACCCAAAACTTTAAGCATAAGTATGATAGTAAACAGAGCTTGTTTGTCTGAAAGAAAAAACATTAGATGCCACTTTTAAGATACTGAGGTATCAAAGTCATAAAAGCCTGTATTACAAATCAATGACATTAGCGTTAGAAACGCTCGGCACACATGTCTACACTTATGCTAGGTTCACCTTCGGAAATGGAACAGTCTGGATGGGCAACACAGTGCCCTCACTTAGTTTGTAGTACAGTATGTAACTACACATTCACCCTGGAATTAATCGTCCCAATTAAGACCACTGTTCCTCGCAGAGTTAAACAGTAGGGTTAACACCGCGACCCACTGCTACCACAGATCTCTTTTAGTTCCTCTACTTGCTTCGCATAGTGGCGAAAGAACACTCTGGAAGACTTCCAGTCAGTGTATGAACGGAGATGTTCAAAATCCATACAATTAAAGAAATTTAAGAATGAGGCAACTTTCCTCGGATCGTGACCTGCGGGTGTATTGTCAGGATCCGCTCTGCGAATAAAATATGTGATTTTCGCTCTGAGTTGATTCAGAGATAAATTTGAGCCTGATGTTTCTTCCCTGAATAGTTGACCACCCTTGAAGTCTGAAGTTCTATGAAGATAGACCTTTAGGCATTCTACTGGACATAGAGATGCATCTTCTTTCAGAGGGCAGATTCTCCAGGGACCCCACCTGTTGGTGGGTAACTCATTCTTGGCGAGAAACGTAGGATCCGGAAACAGGTTCAGTTCTTCCCCATCCAGGAACTGAACACGACCTGCCTCTCTCGAGAGGCTACAATCTCACTAACCCTGGCCCCGGATGCGAGTGCAAAATAGGAAAATAACTTTTTGTGTCAAATCCTTTAACGCACACTCTTCATTGCTCAACAGAGAAGCGAAATGAAGAACTTGTCTAAAGACCATGAAATGGGCTTTGGAGGTGCTGAAGGTCTGAGCCTAGCACAGGCTTTCGGGACTTTATTAAAGATCTCGTTACCTAGGTCGACCTGGAAGGCATATAGAATGGGTCTTGTCAAAGCAGAAATCGTGTTCGCTGCCAACCCTTGACCATGGAGGTGGAGAAAAAAGATAAGCAGAAGTCTGTCAAGATCTCCTGTGGAATCTTCGCCTTGACAAAAGGCCACCCATTTTCTCCAAGATGACTCATATTGCCTTCTAGTAGATTTGCACTTATATTCCTCAAGGAAGTCTATACTGGCTTTCGAAATCCCGAAACGCTTTCTCACCGCTAGGGAGAGAAAATCATGAGCTGCAGGGTCCGGGTTTTCTGTAATGAAGCGCAGACAGTTGACTTCTGGACTCGCTGGGTCAGAACTGGACCTGGTAGTGGTACAAACTTCAGCTAAAGTTCCAATGCCAGGAGGAACCACACGCTGTTCGGCCACTTGTGGGCCACTATTGCCGCTACCCTTTGAAGGATCTCAGTTTGTTGAGGACCCTCAACAGAAGGTTGTGAGGAGGGGAACAGATAAATCTTGGACCATCTGTTCCAGTCGAGGGACATCGCGTCCACTGCTTCCGCTACGGGGCACGTACAGGGGCAACTTCTTGTTGTCTTTCGTCGCAAAGAGGTCTATCTGCAGTTCTGGGACTGATTCAGAATGAAGGAGAATGATCCTGCGTCTAAGGACCATTCCGACTCTATCGGTGTGAACCTGGATAGAGCGTCCGCTGTCACATTGCGGACTCCTTGAAGGTGAACTGCCGACAGGTACCACTTCTTCTTTTCCGCCAATCGGAAGACGGCCAACATCACCTGGTTGAGAGGTGGTGACCTCGATCCTTGTCGATTCAAGTATCTCACAACTACCTCGCTGTCTATCACCACCTTATGTGGATCGAGTGACGCTGGGAGACTTTCTTTAAGGTAAGGAGCACTGCCCTAGCTTCTAGAAAGTTTTATGTGAAAGGTCTTGAATAGCCTGGACCAAGTCCCCTGGACTTTTTTCCGATGAGAGTGACCTCCCCATCCCTCCTTCGAGGCGTCTGAGTGAATCGTCACCGACGGGGGAGGTGGCTGAAGAAGAACCTGACTTCTTTAGATGTCTGGCTTGGGACCAAGGCCTGAGAAGAGTACTTAGCCGAAGCGGCTGGTCTTCTCAGATCTCTTCACGCGTTTGATGCATAACTTCTCCAAACTCCGATTGCATGCTTTAGCTGTGCTCTTAGCACTGGGTCTGTCACCGAAGCAAACTGGAGAGAGCGCAGTACTCTCTCCTGCTCGTGTCTTGATATCCTTTCGAAATCTTGAAGTCTCTTGACAGAACCCGCTATCTCCTTCCTTTTCTTCGCCGGGGTGGAGAAACGGTGTGACAAAAGGTCCCAGTGGATTCCCAGCCACTGGAACTTTTGAGATGGAGAAAGTCGAGACTTTTTCCGTTGATCTTGAAGCCTAGGTACTCTAGGAACTGGATCACTTGACTGGAAGCTTGCAAGCATTCTGTCTCGGATGCTGCCCACACCAACCAGTCGTCCAGGTAGGCTACTACCTGAATTCCCTTTAGGCGTAATTGTTTGAGAGCTACGCTCGCAAGCTTCGTAAAAATCCTTGGGGCTATGTTTAGCCCGAATGGCATGGCTCCGAAGGCGTATAGTCTTCGTTGTAGCCTGAACCCTAGGTAGGGAGAGAGTCGATGGCTAATTGGAATGTGCCAATAGGCGTCTGACAAGTCTATAGAGACGGAATATGCCCTCTTGGGCAGTAAGGTCCTTATGTGTTGCAGTGTTAGCATTTTGAATTTGCAATTCACTATGAACTTGTTGAGTGGCGACAAGTCCAGAATGACTCTGAGTCTTTCTTGGGAACACAAAACAGCCTCCCTTAGAAATTGATGGGCTTCACCCTTCGGATCACCTTTTTTCTCCAACAGTTCTTGAACGTACTCCTCCATAACGGGGGTGGAGTGTTGGAAAAACCGAAGGCACGGGGGTGGAGTGCTGTACCAGCTCCCGCCCAGTCCATTCTTGAGTAGGCTGTGGGCCCAGGGATCGAAGGTCCACCGATCCCGAAATTTCAGAAGTCTCCCTCCTACCTGTATCACCTCACTTGGACTGCCGTCCTGAGGTCTTGCCTTCCTGACCACGACCACCCCTGAATCCCCTTCCCCTTGAGGGGCGTCTAGACGAGCCTCTGGCTGCTCCTCTAGGCTTTGCTCGAAAGGAAGTAGACTGCCCTTCGAACGCTGGGGTGAATGCCGTGGACTGTGTCGACACGGCCTGGGGTACCCACTGAAGGGTGGTCGGGGTTTGTGCCACGATCTGGGGCACTGGGGCAATGGCAATTGCAGTTGCTGTTTCTGTCTAAAAGGCTTGGCTGGCCGAGACGGTAGCCTAGTCCTCATAGTCTTCCTCTTTGGTTGAGGACCCTCATCCGGGGAAGACTTTCTTTTGATAGCCAGGCCCCACTTCTGGAGAAGGTTTCTATTCTCCAAGGCGGCTTTATCAACAACTTCTTTGACCAAGTCGGTAGGGAAAAGGTCTTTTCCCCAAATGTTGGAGGAGATTAGTTTCTTTGGCTCGTGCCTCACCGTAGCCGAGGTAAACACGAACTCCCTACAAGCTCTCCTTGCCTTGACGAAGCCATAAAGGTCCTTCGTCACTGTGGCCAGATGAAGCTTGGCCACTACCATGAACATTTCATGGACCTTGGGGTCACTTGCCATCGTCTCGAGAGTAGTCCGAAGAGACATTGAGGCAGTCAATCTTTCTTTTGTATTGAACTCACTTCGCAAAAGAAAGTCAGACAGCTTAGGGAGGTCCTTGCCGAACTGACGTCCGGCAATATCAGCCTCCAACTTTCCCACTGAGAACGTAAGATGGACGTCCCAGTCTTTGTGGTCCATAGGCAGGGCCAGCGACAAGGGTTTACACTCCTCTTGGGAGGGGCAAGACTTGCCGGCCTCGATTGCTTTTAGTACAGCCAGAAACCCTTTCTGTAAAAAGGGGAAGGCTCTAGTAGGCGAGGACACAAAGGAAGGGAGCTTCCTATTCAATGCAGCTACCTTTGAGTTAGAGAAGCCCCTCTCTTTCATCGAGGATGAAAGTAGAGCTTGAGCCTTAGCATGGTCCATCACTATGACCTCCTTCGGCTCTGTCTCCTCCTTTGAAGCTGGTTCCTTCCTCAGCCGGACATAACAGTCCGGATATGATGCCTTGCTGGGCCAGAATTCCATCTTCCAGGGGAACTGAGCCCAGCTTATCCGAGATGACGATCTTTCCAGTCGTCATCGGCATGTGCTCAGCATACCTCCATGGGTTAGCATCTGAGCACAAGGGAAGGTCTTTCACATTGAGCTTTTTCTGGGGCCCATGTGATTCTGCAAGGCACTGCATTCACAGTTCCATTGCAGCCGCCTTCTCCTGATTCTCCTTCTGCATTTGTTGGATCATTCCAACAATAGAAGAGAGGGCCTGTCCCAGCTCTACTGGGAGACCGGCCAATGTAGAGGGGCTTGAACTTCATCCTGGGCTTCTGCCAGGAGGTCTTCCTCCTGACACCCGTCCACATCAGACATCCTGTCATCTAGCTGGATGTCTTGCATCGCGACCGCGACTTCAGCATCCACCTGGATCTGAACTTAGGGGATCTCCTGTTGAGGCTGGGGAATCACTGCATCAGCTGATGCCTTAGGGAAAGGATACGCCCTCATCTTCTCACTTGGAAGATAAGGGCCAGAAGTGTTCTTTTGGAAGCCCCTTACCCAGGTACGAAGCTTCTTCCTAGCTATTTAAATGTCTCAGTAATCAGGTTAGTGCACACAGTACATACCTGAGGGTCCCAATACCGGAGATCATCCTTGGAGACAGCGTATGCTGCCTGTCTCCTACAAAACTCATGTCCGCAGAGGTTCTTGCTTCTGACATTGCAGAAAGCACTTCCCCACTTCGGAGTGTCCTTCTGTAAAGAGAAGAAATTTCCATGAGTATCAAGTGAACTATGTATCACTGGATATGCATAGTATAGCATAACAATTCAGAAAGGAAAGACACACATTTGTGTTTCCCTCACAACCCATTGTTGCACCCTTCCAGATAATAAAATAAAAAATGTTTTATCTCTTCTAGAGTAACCAATGCAAGGTTTCCAGAGGAAACAGGTGGAGCTCACACCTAAGCAATGATTTTAAAATCTTGGATAATAGACAGGGAAGAACTCAGCTTCCTATCTGAGGGCAACAGCAAAGGGGTGTGCAAGAAAACACAATAGTGTTAGAAGACACAGTGCTGTACCAAAACCCTTACTATAGTTTTCCTCTTACTGTATATGCTATACAGAAGAATACTAGTACAGTATAGGGGAATGTGTGCCGGCCTGCCTTTGCCGGCCGGCACACACCACAACTAGCTTTAAAGTATACTACTTAACAGCTATAGGGCGGCAGCACTCTGGTTCAAATGCCTGTGCCGGTCGGCAGCAACTGCCGGCCGGTAACAGCCAGTGTTGGCCGGCAATGGCTGCCGGCCAGCAACTACACAAGGTAGTACCCAGCTGCCGGCCACACTCTTGGTGACCGGCAGACAAGGGCTGACATAAGCCGGCCGGCAAAGGTACAAGACCGATGCCAGCCGGCAGCAAAAGAACCAGAGTACTACACCTGCCCGGCTGCCGGCCTATGAGGCCGGCAGCCGGGACAGGTACAGCACTAGAAGAAAAATAGAATGGATGCCGGGATAAGAGTGTACACAACCTCCAACCCCAGCAACCCAAAGAGTGCATATAAGGAAGGGGAGAAACTAATTCAGGCTTCCTTGACCAATGCCGTCCGGCTCTGCCGGCAGGCATGGATGAGGGACCAAGAGAGGTCCGGGCAGCACTCGAAAACATAAGACCCTTGCCGGCCAGCAGCTCTGCCGGCCGGCAAGGGGCTGAGTCAATTCCACATCCTAACCTATACTAGGTCCAGATGTAGAATGACGTACAGTACAGTAATGGCTCGGCCATTACGAAGAAAGAGGGGGAAGGGACAAGAGGGTCCTGCCAACCTTGCTTTAGTGACAGATCACCCGCAGCCAAGAAACTTATCTTAGCCTAAGGGAGATCTAAGGGGGAAGGCCAGCAATACTTGCCAGCTCCCAGAGCACCAAAGCAAGGAAGGCGTTGCTACTCCCAAGGGAAGAACTTATCCTCCCCCGAGAACAGCAACAAGGACTAGTCTGGTAGATCACAAAAGAAGGAATCATAACCACAGAAACCTTCGGTAGTGACCTAAGAGAGCTAAGCTCCCTTTGTCTGTGTTAGGTCAGCGAGGGGGACTCGGCCCCAAGCCAGACAACACAGACTCAGACTAAAAAAACTCTGTTGTTCTGTCCCTCTTGAACCATAACTACAGGAACAGGAAGGTACAGTAACACCCTAGTATAGTTTTATCGAAAATAAATTCGGAAAAAACCACTTAGGGATAAGCCTAAGGCTTAAACAGAGGGAAAGGGATTGCATACCTTCTCCGAAATAAAGAAGCAACCGGGGAGTATGATAGGGTATACTAAGGCTCCATAAGCTACTAGCCTAGGCACCAAGAGAATCGATTACCTAAATCACCGAAACTCACTCGTATACTATCTTAGAAATATTCCACACAGTCTAAAATGTATAAAATATAGCCTAAAGCTTCAATAAAATTTTAATTACACTCGGAAAAACCATAATCATGCATGAAGTACTAGGACCAAACGACTAGGCTACATGGCCTAGCGTAGGCCAGAATGGCGAATACTTCGCCAAAAAATACTAAGCACGAAAGGAAATCCTATGTAATGCTAAATAGCTAAAATTTATTAAAGCAAAACAACCAGGAATGTCGCTCTGACTAACTAAATTATACCTAGCGAGCGACAGCGTCCAAGACGCCTGTGGTAGGCTACGGCTCTTGTATCAAAGATTAATCCTATTAATCACTCAAAATTTACCAAGAGCCTACATTTATACATAAAAGACACTATACTCAACTTATCAGAGGCTGACGAAGACGGAGAAGCCATGAAAAGCAGAATAAATCCAAGATTTGCGAGAAAAACAGGAAAAAACACCGAGTTGTTAAGCTACGCAAAAAGGAATACAGATGGCGCCAGGATTGGCGCCAGGCACGCATACGAATCGGGGGATAGGGAAGCCTTGGGAGCGGCTCCCCTTTTTCTTTCCCGAATTCGTATCTCGCCAATCACCTCCTACGAGACGAAATCTCTGTCCAGGATGTAGATTGCCATGTGACGTGTCTAGAATACGTCCTCTGATATGTCGCG
>NC_090727.1:164474549-164488904 GCF_036898095.1 Palaemon carinicauda | reverse complement strand
ATATATATATATATATATATATATATATATATATATATATATATATATATGTATATGCATATATATATATATATATATATATATATATATATATATATATATATATATATATATATTGTCAAATTCGAGTAATTTATTGCTTGTTTATTTTCATATATCAGCCTTGTACTTTAGTTTTGACTGCTCTATTATATTCAGTTCAGCAGCTGTATTTTTTTTTATGTTAACGTAATGTTCAGTGGTTTTGCTCAGTGATTCCTCCTCTTGTTGTGAATTGCTTAAGTATCGTGTTAACGATTGTTTTTATTTTGTTTTCGAGTTGGAATGGAACTGTAGTACGGTGAGTGGAGTTCGGGCCTGTATAAGATTATGGACATACGTTCTTTTGTTGGCAGCCTTCTGGAGATTTATCCTACGCCTTTCTGGAGGAATACTCTGTGACGGGCCGAGAGAGGGTTGTGAACTCAAAGGCAGGATGCAATCAACTGAGTTGTTTATTAAGGAACACTCTCCTTTATATACAAAACCTCAAGGCAACAGGACATAACATGTTCGAGAGACAGACAATATTACAGAGCAAAACCGGAGACATGATCATTCAGGTTCTTTTTAGTGCGAGGGAAGAGCGCAGATACAAGCATAATATATACAAAATAATTATGTACAATTGTGTGACACACGGTTGGTACATGGCTCCCCCCCTAAAAGTGACATACTGTACATGTTAAATAGGGCGCCCTGATCTAGAGAGGCGAACTGTAGGCGGGTCATCTGGCAGAAGATAAGCAGGTTTTAGACGACCAATGGAGACCCAGTCTTCTTTGCCCGGAATGTTTAGTAAAAATGCTTTCGGACTGCGTCAGATCACAAGGAAAGGGCCCGTGTAAGGGGGCGTTAGTGGTGGCTTGCTAGTGTCGTAGCGCAGGAAGACGTGCGTTGCAGAGTGCAAGTCCGTTGGTATGTGATGCTTCGCTTGGGGCTTGTAAGTTGAAACGTTGCCCCAGCATTACGAAGGCCAAAACAGGAGTAATTGGAGGTGTATATACCAAACGGAGTGGTGATGGCAGTCTTCGGGATGTCTTTTGGGTTCATAGGCACTTGATAATACCCCTTCAGGAGGTCGAGCGTAGAGTAAACCTTCGCTTTGTGCAGGTAGGAGGTCACGTCGGCAATGTTTGGGAGGGGGTAGTGATCCGGTTCTGTTTGCATGTTCAGGCGCCTGTAATCCCCGCACGGACGGAGGGAGCCGTCTTTCTTCAGAACGATGTGTAAGGGTGACGACCATGGGCTGGAGGCCTTTTGGCAAAGGCCCATTTCCTCCATTTTGGCGAACGTCTGTTTGGCGGCTGCCAATCGTTCCAGTGCCAGACGTCTGAATTTTGCGAAGACTGGGGGTCCCGTCGTCTTGATATGGTGATAAATACTCTGCTTGGCAGGAACCGTGGGCGTTTGGCGAAGTTCTGGACTTAAAACTTCCGGGTACGACGTGAGGAGGTGGGCTTAGGCATCCGTGGGTGCGCTGATGTGGAGAGCGAGGTTAGAGGGGGCGGGTTGAAGAGGTGTCGACAAGTACGAGTCTGCGTTGACCAATCGTCGGTGGGCGACATCGACCAGAAGGTGGAAATGAGAGAGGAAATCCACACCGAGGATTGGCATTGTGACGTCAGCAACGAGAAACTTCCAATTGAATTTACCGTTTCCGAACGATAATTTGAGGTTCTCGTAACCGTAGGTGGGTATCGCAGATCCGTTGGCAGCTACCAAGCGGACATCGGCAGATGTAGACAGACTACGTCGTGCCTTGAAGAGTTTCCTTGGCAAAAGAGAACGACAAGCACCCGTGTCTACCAAAAATCGCACGCCCGTTCCTGCATCCTGTAAAAAGAAAAGATTAGAAACACGGGAGGCCACCGCCACAAGCGATGGCCTACTTACACGTTTTTTGGCCACTGACAATCCTTGGCACATTTCTTCGCGGTAGCCCCGAATCTGAAGTGGTAGTAGCAAAACTGCGGCGGATGGGAGGTAGTAAGTGGCTGTAGAAGTCGTTCGTTCGGGCGTGAGCGATTGGTGGGTGGTGGGCGGCTTTGTCGCCGCTTCGGCACGTCACGGGGTAGGCGTGTATGTCCTACGGCATTCATGTCAGCTTCGGTTGACATTGAATAGGCATCCTCGTCGTCAGGGGAGGAGGCGTTGATGGAGGTCTTGAAGTGGCTGTCCATAAGGGCGTCGGCTTTGATCATCAAGTCCTTTATGGGTAAACTATCGACATCGGGTATGGCACCGCGTACAGGTTCGGGTAAACGGCGTATCCAAAGGGCACGAAGTAGGTTCACCTCACGAGGAGAGCCGTCTGTGGCAGGTTGAAGCCGAGCGATACTGGTCATATCCCTGAGGGCAAGCGAAGCCCTTTGGTCCCCCAACGGTTGTTGCGAGAGCTGAAAAAGCTTTGCTATACGGGCGGCTGGCAACGGCGAGTACTGCTGCAGAAGGTATGTTTTGAGGGCGTCATACGCTATTGGGGTGTCTCCTTGTTCACAAAGCCAGTCGGATATTTCTAGGAAGGTGTCCTCGGGTATCGCCACGAGAACATAATCCGCTTTGGTGGTTAAGCGAGTCACGCCCCTGATACGAAACTGGACTTCTGCGCGCTGAAACCAAGCAAACGCTTCTCCGCTGGCAAACGATGAAAGTTTGAATGAAGCGGCCGCAGCACCAACTGCCGTAGAGTCCGTCATAGTACCAACGATGAAGGGGCGAGGGGGTGGGGGTGGAAGGCGGTGGGAGCGAGTCGACTTCCGGGGTCACCAATGTGACGGGCCGAGAGAGGGTTGTGAACTCAAAGGCAGGATGCAATCAACTGAGTTGTTTATTAAGGAACACTCTCCTTTATATACAAAACCTCAAGGCAACAGGACATAACATGTTCGAGGGACAGACAATATTACAGAGCAAAACCGGAGACATAATCATTCAGGTTCTTTTTAGTGCGAGGGAAGAGCGCAGATACAAGCATAATATATACAAAATAATTATGTACAATTGTGTGACACACGGTTGGTACAACTCCGATGGTCCTCCTCTGGAAGTGGTTTTCCATAGATGTGCTGAGCCATCTACGGTGTATGTGCATTGTGGAGTTTTGATCACGGCTGTGATATCGTAGGTTATCGTTACTTGCGACACCTGTACTCCTGATTCCCTCCAGAAGATTTGGCGGAAGACATGGTCGCCGCTGTCCCGCCACGTAGGAGGCGTTACGCCAACCACTGTCCTCTCCATCTTGAGCTGCATTTCCAGGAGAGCCAATGGCTCGTGAGGAGGCTCTTAGGGAGGCAATTACCAGGTATGATGTGATTATCCTATGTTGTTCATCGAAATTGATATCGACCCCTGCGTTTACCTAAACAGTTTATGGGCTCCCTCGTATATCTGCTGGGAGGTTGAAGAGACTCCATGAACTCCTGTGCACTTCATTTGTGTATCTAATTATTAATCATATTTATATATATTATATTATATTAAGTTGTCAATATTGGGTTAGTTTTAAGGTTAGTGCCAACACGGTTAGGTAGGCGATTTAAGGTTTTCCTGTCTTTTTTTTCTCTATTCTTCCTTCAATCTTACAATTATAGGTTAGTGATTTTTCTTTATTGGGCCCGTATTATTATTATTTGAGCCTTTGGCATGTTATGTCCTTTCCTTGCTTTGTTAGGGTCAGCTTCTAAGTATTAGGTACCCTTGTGAGCCCGTTATTTTTATTGCTCATATTTACTGTTAAGTTTGCTCACAAGGCTTATTCAGTAATAAGTGTATTGTACAAATAAATATTGTTTATTTTATTCTGGTGTTTGTTTCCACATTCATCATACCCTGTGTACTTTCTTTCTGCCTAAGATCCCGCTGAGTATTGAAGTATAAGGAACCTGTATTACGGCCAAATGGGTCATAAGAATTTGGTGACCGTGACAGGATTTAATGCTGGTGTGCACAGAGTTTGAGTTTGTGGAGCAACTCTGGGATAGACTACAATATTTGATTTTGTTTTGTTGCTTGCCTTACTTTGCTCCCCTTGTAGGTAATTCATTATGGAAGACTTTGTTTTTGACCCAGCCGAATTTTTGGGGTCTTCTGACTGTATCAAATATCTGGCTATCTGACGTAAGGAGCATTTAAGCAGTCGTGGTCGTTGGTTAAATATTTCTTTTAGACCCACGGACACTAAGGCTCAGTTGTTGTTGTCTGTTGGGGCGATGGTGGCTCCTGGTATAGCCGAGGGTGAGGATTTGGCTAGAGATATGATTGGTGGGAGTTCTGATGATGAAAATTCCCTTGATGAGGTCAGTGTTAATCCGGGGCTGTCACTATTTGAGGACCACCCTCGTACTGGTGTTATTTATACCAGTCCAGGTAATTTAACTGTAAAAACTAGAGTCTCTAATAACCCCTTTGTAGAGGTAGAGCCAGACCCAGTACAGTCTGTGTGGAATCCGGAAAATGAAGAGCCTAGTATAATTGGTAAAAGAATAGAATTATTGAAGGTACAATTCGAAGAGAATGAGATGGCGAGGTGCCATGAGTTGGAAATGGCTAGAATTAACTCAGACTTGACTAGCTTACGAGCTAATCCTGACTTTAATAGTACTCCCACCAGTCCTTCTTCAGATAAGTTTAACATAAGTGTGGCATTAAAGTTAGTGCCAGTGTTTGATGAAGGTAATGTGCCGGAGTTCTTTAACCCTGGAACGGTACGGTGGGTCGTCCGCGACCCCGAGCGTCAAAAAAAAAGAGGTTTTTCTCACGTGACTCACCCCCGTGACTGAATTTGTGGGTGATCGACCTGCAGTAGGTGTCTCGCCTACACGCTCTAGTAGTGTCCAGATGTGCATTGCTGTAGCTGTACTCCTTCCCCGATTTCTGAGACGCGTCGGGGTCGAGCGCGACCGAGTTTACCCTTCTAAGGTAATTTGCATAATTATCAAAGTTATTACTTATTATGAAATTGTCGTAGAATGGTGCAACTTGTATAGGTTATCAGTTGTGGAAAGTCTTGGTGGATTGTTTGGCTACTATGTGCATGATTTTTTTTTTAGTTAAAATGTCGTTCATCACCACGAGGACCATTTTACCGCGAGTGCCCCTTTTTCATTTTTTTTCATTTTTTTGCCAAGTCATTTTTCCGTAAGATATTGCTAAATAGTGTCGTAAAACTTTTGCTTTTTTAGTGTTGGAAAGTGTGTCTAGATGATCTGGCTACCCATGCGTGACTTTGTTTTTGTCAGATACGACGTAGTTATTGGTATATTGGGTATTTAACTGCGGTTGCCAATTTCTGTTTTTTTTTTCAATATTTGTAAAAATTTACTACGTAGTAAGGAATTGCCGTATATTATTGATTTTTTTTCATGTTTATGTGTTAGAAAGTGTGCCTTGATGGTTCGGCTAAAACGTGCATGTCTTTTTTTTTTTATCTGAGATGCCGTATATTAGAATGTTGGGCATTTTTCCGCGAGTGCCCCTTTTTATTTGTTTTTCATTTTTTGCTTAGTCATGTTACCGTAAGGAATTGGCAAGTAGTGTCGCAAAATTTATATTTTTATAGTGTTGGAAAGTGTTTCTAGATGATCTGGCTACCCATGCCTATTTTTTTTTAGCCAGATATAGCGTATATATAGGTATGTGTTCGATTTTCCTGTGATTGCCATTTTTTCGTTTTTTCCCATTTCTTTCAAAATTACTACGTACTAAGGAACTATCACACAGTAATGATTCATTTAAATGTTTATTTGTCGGAAAATGTGCCTTTATGGTTTGCCTAGCACGTGGCTGAAATTTTTTTTTCTGAAATGCGTATAATAAAATGTTGGCCATTTTTCCGCGAGTGCCCCTTTTTATTTGTTTTTCATTTTTTTACTTAGTCATGTTACCGTAAGGAATTGGCAAGAAGTGTCGCAAAACTTATATTTTTATAGTGTTGGAAAGTGTTTCTAGATGATCTGGCTACCCATGCCTATCTTTTTTTTAGCCAGATATGGCGTATATATAGGTATGTGTTCGATTTTCCTGTGATTGCCATTTTTTCGTTTTTTCCCATTTCTTTCAAAATTACTACGTACTAAGGAACTATCACAGAGTAATGATTCATTTAGATGTTTATTTGTCGGAAAATGTGCCTTGATGGTTTGCCTAGCACGTGGCTGAATTTTTTTTTTTCTGAAATGCCGTATATTAGAATGTTAGCCATTTTTCCGCGAGTGCCCCTTTTTATTTGTTTTGCATTTTTTTGCTTAGTCATGTTACCGTAAGGAATTGGCAAGTAGTGTCGCAAAACTTATATTTTTATAGTGTTGGAAAGTGTTTCTAGATGATCTGGCTACCCATGCCTATCTTTTTTTTAGCCAGATATGGCGTATATATAGGTATGTGTTCGATTTTCCGGTGATTGCCATTTTTTCGTTTTTTCCCTTTTCTTTCAAAATTACTACGTACTAAGGAACTATCACAGAGTAATGATTCATTTAGATGTTTATTTGTCGGAAAATGTGCCTTGATGGTTTGCCTAGTACGTGGCTGAAATTTTTTTTTTTCTGAAATGCCGTATATTAGAATGTTGGCCATTTTTCCGCGAGTGCCCCTTTTTATTTGTTTTGCATTTTTTTGCTTAGTCATGTTACCGTAAGGAATTGGCAAGTAGTGTCGCAAAACTTGTATTTTTATAGTGTTGGAAAGTGTTTCTAGATGATCTGGCTACCCATGCCTATCTTTATTTTTAGCCAGCTATGGCGTATATATAGGTATGTGTTCGATTTTCCTGAGATTGCCACATTTTCATTTTTTCCCATTTCTTTCAAAATTACTACGTACTAAGGAACTATCACAGAGTAATGATTCCTCTAGATGTTTATTTGTCGGAAAATTTTGTTTACTTCTTGTTTGATTGAATATCATCAAATTTTTTTAGCTAAAATATTATATTGTTTTACATTTTTTTTTCGATTTTATTTCCCTTCAAAAAATTTTTTTTGGGTCAGAATTTTAATTTTATAGTCGTAAAATAATCGACAATTATCCAGCAACCCACCATACAATTTTTATGCATATCCAAGAATAATTAGATTAGTAAATAACACCTTGAAATTGACATACCCTTCCTACATTTCAAGTGTCAGATTAGGGAGTCTGAGTCAGTGTGGTTGGCGGCCATTTTGTGGACATATCCGAAGCGTAAGTTGCCCTATCTATATATATTCTTGTTCCCTATAGAATTTGTGATATTTTGGTATATTTTTACCTGCATAAATATCATATTATATATTAAATATATGTATCTTTTTACGAAATTTCTAAGTACTCAAAAAATTACCTTTAGATATGGCCCCTGATATAAATGTAATTTACAAAATAAGGAAGATTTTTTTACATATTTCTATTTTAGGATAACATATGTTTATTCCCTAAAAAAATTAGCCACTTCCTATTTCATTTGGGTACCCAAAAAAATTCATGAAATTTGGACAAATTTTTTTGGCCAAAAAAGTTACCCTTTTTTTTGTCATTTCAGATCTTCACCTCCAAGGGTCTGACTTCATCCAAAATACATCAAGATGTGTCCTAAACATTCAAGAATCAATTCCTAAAAGGATTTGTGTATATATGTATAAACTTTTTTTTATGAATTTTAATATAAGGTCTTTTTTTTCTACTTAATTTTTTAAAATATTTATAATAAATAGTTTTTCTGCAGATGAGTAGTATTTATCTTTACAGTTGTTTTAAGCATTCATTGAAGTTTTTTTTGGCAAAAGAAAAAAGGAGGGTACTGCAAAAACTGATTTTTCAAGAATTTTTTTGGGCGTCGGGGTCGCGCGCGTCCGAGTATACCCTTAAAGGGGTGTCCGAGGAGCGTACCTATCAAGGGTTAAGGCTTTTGAGCAGGTGACCACTAGATTGTCTTGGCTCACTAAGATGTGGACTGTATTAATTTAATGCAGGTTAGTAGGTAAGGCCATTCGCCAATATAATACTTTGGAAGAGAGTGTAGCCAGAGATTATAGTAAAGTTAAGGCGTTGATTCTCAAGGCGTATGACTTGGTCTCTGATGCTTATCGCCTGAAATTTAGGATTTCTATGAAGCCCAATATTATGTCCTATGCAGAGTATGCCAATCTTAAGAAGGAGCAGTTTGACGACTGGGTAAAGAGTCGCCAGGTGGTCTCCTTCTCCTCCTTGAGGGAGCTGATTCTACTTGAGGAGTTTATGAAAACTTGTAGTGAAGAACTTAGGATTAACCTGGAGGAGGTTAAAGAATATAGCTTAAGTAAAGCTGCTCAGATAGCTGATGAGTTTATGTTAACACACCATGTAGGTAGGAGTAGTTTTAGTCCATCAGCCTTTAAATCCCAGTCTGCCAGGCCGAATAATAATTGGAGATTCAATAACCCCATTAAGACGAAGGTTGAAGCTAGCCAGGGAAATAACACTAGTGGAAGGAACACTCAGGTGTTATCCCAGAGTAACCAAAGTTCTATTAATGTTGGCAGAGCTAGGGGAACTTGTTTTTGGTGTCACGAGCAGGGGCGCTTTCAAGATCGGTGTCCTGCCCGGATGAGGTATCTCCAGCAGAACGGAAGGAGAGGTAACAATGTCCCCATATCTTTAATGGCCAATGCCCCTACTACCCCTAATGCTGAAGTTGAGTGTTCTTCAGGAACTGAAGGAAGTGTTGGGTTTAGTAGTAGCGGAGGTGAGATAAATCAATCGCCTACTAGCTCTCCTTTGTGAATTCTTGACAAGTATATTTGGCCTAGCAGTTTGGTTATTGATAGTAAAGTTGTCAGAGTGAACTTCTTAAAGGAAACTGGGTCCGCTCGATCATTAGTCTTGTCAAGGGTGTTGAAGGATGTTGGTGAGAATTCTGGAAATTATGTGGTCCTGGGTGGGTTCCCTGATACAGTGGTTTCTGCGCCTTTGGTGGAGGTAGAGGCATTCTTCCCAGGGTATCACAAGGTGACAGAATTGGCAGTGGTAGAAAAGCTCGCCATCCCTGATATTGACGGCATTTTGGGAGATGATATGTTGGATGTTCAAGGTTATGAAATATTCCCAATAGTGTCCGTAACTGCAAGTCCTGTGGCATTTACCACTCGAGCTTCTGCAAAGGCTGCTGCCGCCTTACAAAATGAGGATAATTTAAACTTTAGTAGTTTAGAGGTAGATGTAGAGAGACCCGGGTCTGTAGGTAGTGGTAGTAGTAGTTAAACCTGATTGTGACAATGTAATCTTTATTAAATCTCAGAAGGATGAATTCAATTAGGAATTAGGAGGTACGGATGATTTGACAAAACCAAGGTTCTGTGTGATTAAAGGTTTGTTGTATAGAGTTAGTCATCCTGTGGATCACGGCTTAAACCAAACCTCTCAGGTAGAACAGATTGTGGTACCTTAAAAATATCAGAATTATGTCCTTAGTTTAGCTCATGAGGATTCTTTTTCTGGTCATTTTGGAGTTTGTGAAACACATAGTAGATTGGCAAAATATTTTTAGTGGCCAGGATTGAAATCCTCAGTGAAGAAATTTGTAGGAAGTTGTGAAACATGTCAAATAATGGGTAAACCTAATAAACATATTCCTAAAGCCCCTTTGCATCCAATTCCTGCAATTGGGGATCCTTTTGCCGAGTTAGTTGTTGATGTGGTTGGGCCTTTGCCCCGAACTAAATCTGGATCTACTTAACTTCTGACTATAATGGACAGAGCGTCTAGGTTTCCTGAAGCTTTTCCTATGAGGAAAATTACATCTAAAGTAGTGTTTGAGAAACTAATAGAATTTTTTTCCAGGTATGGGTTGCCTCGTAAAATTCAAACCGATTGTGGCACGAATTTTACGAGCAAAGTATTTAAAGGTAAATGTGCTGAACTGGCCATTCAGCACATAACCAGTGTACATTACCACCCAGAAAGTCAGGGCATAGTGGAAAGGTTCCACCAAACCCTTAAGTCTATTCTAAAAAAGTACTGTTATGAGCAAGGCGAGGATTGGGATAAAGGTCTTCTCTTTGCTCTCTTTGCTATACGTAATCATCCCAATTCTTCTACAGGTATAACTCCATTTCAGTTGATTTTTGGACATAAAGTACGTGGTTAACTAGAAATTTTCCATGAGTTGCTAGAGGTTAGTCATAAGAAAGAATTGAATGTGGGTGAGTTCATTGAGGACCTGAGGAGGAGATTTTCAGCTGCCTGGAAATTTACCCAGGATAATTTGGTGTTGTCTCAGGCCTCAATGAAGAAAAATTATGATAAGAAGAGTAAGGCACGGTCGTTTGAGCCTGGTGAGCTTGTTTTGGTTTTGAGTACAGACTCTGACAATCTTCTGGAACTTAGGTATAAGGGGCCTTGGAAGGTACTCCGGAAATTGTCTGATGTCAATTATGAAGTGGAAACTCCTGGGACCAAAAGTAAGTGTTGGATATTCCATATAAATAGATTGAAATCTTACACAGTTGGTAGACTTGACCCTCTAGCTATAGTATATGAGCCAGTGTCTCAAGTGTTAGACCACACATTAGAAGAACTAGCCCACTTGTTTTGCCAGGTATCTTCAGATGCTCTTACAGGTAATATGTAAAATTTGGAAACTTAAGTAAAGGGTTTCGAGCATCAGGAGGGTATCCAAAAGGATGTCATGATGAAATTAATATCTTATTTTTCAGACTTATTTCAGGCCTCTCCAGGTAGAACGACCTTACTCCAACATGATGTTGATGTGGGCAGTGCTTCCCCATTCAAACAAAGTCCTTATCGATTAAATCCAGAAAAAACGCGATATTGTCGAGACGGAGATAAAGTATATGTTGGAGTATGATTTAAATAGACCTTCAGTAAGTCCTTGGAGCTCCCCTATTGTACTTGTTAAGAAACCAGACGGGAAGTTTCGCATGTGTGTGGAATACCGCAAGGTCAATACTAATACAAAGAATGACTCTTTCCCTTTGCCACATATTGAGGACTGTCTTGATCAGATAGGACCTGCTAAGTTTATAACTAAATTGGATCTTTTAAACGGGTATTGGCAGGTTCCCCTATCGGATCGAGCTCGTGAGATTTCCGCTTTTGTTACGCCCTTTGGGCTTTAAGAATGTAAGGTAATGCCCTTTGGGATGAAGAATGCAGCGTGTACCCTCCAGCGGTTGATGAACCGAGTTATATGTGGTCTGGAGGGTACAGAAATTTATATAGATGATTTGGTTATTCACAGCAATGACTGGCGGACTCATTTGGTGAGGTTAAAGAAGGTATTTGAGGCCTTGAGAGCCGCTGGTCTTGTTGTAAATTTGAGTAAATGTGAATTTGGTAAAGCCAAGGTGTGTTATCTAGGTGACGAAGTTGGTTTGTGTCAGGTTACTCCTAGACAAGCTAACCTCGAGGCTATATTAAATTTGCAAAGGCCACACAATGTTAGAGAGGTCCGGAGAATTTTAGGTATGTTGTGTTATTATAGAAGATTTGTCCGGAACTTCTCTGACATTGCTCAGCCCCTTACTCAACTATTGCAAAAGGGACAAAAGTTTGTATGGTCTTCTCAGTGTGAGGAATCTTTTTTAAAACTCAAAACTATATTGATGTCTAACCCCATTCTAATGTCTCCTAACTCTAATAAACCTTTTATTATGGCTGTAGATGCCAGTGATGTGGGTATAGGTGGAGTACTTATTCAAAGACATGGAGATGGTGAAGTACATCCAGTATCATACTTTTCCTTTCCCGTAGAAATTTGGACAGATCATAACCCTTTGGTGTTCATTGAAAGAATAAAAGGTTCAAACCAGAGGATTTTGCTCAGGGCTCTTCAGCTACAGAAGTTTGCTTTACGTATTAAGCATGTTAAGGGTGTTGATAACTGTATTTCTGACGCCCTTTCTAGGATGTAGGTCTGGTCAGTTCTCTACTCACCTCGCCCTTCTCATTTCTCCTTCGGGGTTTGTATTGAAAATTATATTTAAGGTAGTTAATTCTCGATCATATTTAAAATGGTGTATCGATTCGGGCTTTGTCTTAAGTCTGTTTCATTATGTTGTGAGTTTTGCTTCACTTTATTTTTCCCTTGCAGGATATTTTAGATTAAGTTGTCTTTATTTCCCTTGTAGGCTATTTTAGATTAAGTTGGCTCTTTTTCCCTTGCAAGATGTTTTAGATTAAGTTTTCTATATGGTTATTTTCTAGTAGGTTATATGGTTGTGTAGTACTAAAAAAATGTATTCTATTTGAATAATATATTTTCTTTTTAGGGAAGGATGGTGTCAAATTAGAGTAATTTATTGCTTGTTTATTTTCTTAAATCAGCCTTGTCCTTTAGTTTCAAGTGCTCTATCATATTCAGTTCAACAGCTGTATTCTTTTTTTACGTTAACGTAACATTCAGTGGTTTTGCTCAGTGATTCCTCATCTTGTTGTGAATTGCCTAACTATCGTGTTAACGATTGTTTTTATTATGTTTTCGAGTTGGAATGGAACTGTAGTGCCATGATTGGAGGCCTAGCTAAGGGAGTTTGAGCCTGTATAAGATAATGGACGTACGCTCTTTTGTTGGCAGCCCTCTGGAGATTTATCCTATGCAATTTTGGAGGAATACTCCGACGGTCCTTCTTTGGAAGTGGTTTTCTGTAGATGTGGTGAGCCATCTATGGCGTATGTGCATTATGAAGTTTTGATCACGGCTGTGATATCGTAGGTTATCGTCACTTGCAACCCCTGTACTCCTGATTCCCGCCAGAGGATTTGGCGGAAGACGTGATCGACGCTCTCCTGCCACGTAGGAGGTGTTACGCCAACCACTGTCCTGTCTGTCTTGAGCGTCATGTCCAGGAGAGCTAATGGCTCGTGAGGAGGCCCGTAGGGAGGCAATTGCCAGGTAAGACGTGATTATCCTGTTGTGTTCCTCGAAATTCATCTCGACCCATGGGTTTACCTGGACAATTTGTGGGCTCCTTCGTATATCTGCTGGGAGGTTGAAGAGACTCCCTAAACTCCTGTGCACTTTGTTTGTGTATATAAGTATTAATCATATCTATATATATATTATGTTATATTAAGTTGTCGGTATTTGGATAGTTTTAAGGTTAGTACCAACATGGTTAGGTAGGCGATTTAAGGTTTTCCTGTCTTTATTTTTTCTATTCTTCCTTCAATCTTATAATTATAGGTTAGTGATTTTTCATTATTGGGCCCGTATTATTATTATTTGAGCCTTTGGCATGTTATGCCCTCTCCTTGCTTTGTTAGGGTCAGCTTCTAAGTATTAGGTTTCCTTGTGAGCCCGTTATTGTTATTGCTCATATTTACTGTTAAATTTGCTCAAAAGGCTTATTTAGTATATTATACAATTAAATATTGTTTATTTTATTCTGGTGTTTGTTTCCACATTCATCATACCTTGTGTACTTTCTTACTGCCTACGATCCTTGTGAATATTGAAGTATAAAAAACCTGTATTACGGCCAAAGGCGTCGTAACATATATATATATATATATATATATATATATATATATATATATATATATATATATATATATATATATATATATATATATATATACATATATTATATATATATATATATATATATATATATATATATATATATATATATATATATATATATATATATATTATATATATATATATATATATATATATATATATATATATACATATATTAGGAATCTCTTGGTTTATACATACTAAAGAAGAATTTTAAATAGACTATTGGAATGTTAGAACCATGAATCAGATTAGGAAGTTACAGCAAGTGGGCAGTGGATTTCTTAAATATAGTTTGGATATCGTGGCCATAAGTGAAACACGTTGTAAGGGGATTGGTAACTAAGCTTTAGACCAAGGCAATATATATATATATATATATATATATATATATATATATATATATATATATATATATATATATATATATATATATATATCTACTCAGGAAGATCAAATGGAGTTGGAAGAGAAGGACTAGGAATGATGATGACACCAAGAGCAGAAAAAGCATAAGTGAGTGGAGAGGTGGTAATATTAGCTTGTTATTAGCAAAGTTCAAATCAAAGCAGTGCAATATGAATATCATAGTTTGCTATGGCTCAACAAATGATTTCCCTGAAGAAAGGAAAGACGAATACTATCAAGAAATGCAGAGAGATATGAAAATTGTGATTGGCAACGTCAACGCTAAAGTTGGAAGAAATAATCAAGGTATGGCGAGTGTGATGGATGTCGAGGGTCTTGGCGAAGTTGCAAATTAATAAGTTTTTGTTCAACAAAAAATCTGGTCATTGGAGGTACTCTTTTTCAAC
>NC_090727.1:164462049-164464549 GCF_036898095.1 Palaemon carinicauda | reverse complement strand
AAATGATTTGGTTATTCACAGCAATGACTGGCGGACTCATTTGGTGAGGTTAAAGAAGGTATTTGAGGCCTTGAGAGCCGCTGGTCTTGTTGTAAATTTGAGTAAATGTGAATTTGGTAAAGCCAAGGTGTGTTATCTAGGTGACGAAGTTGGTTTGTGTCAGGTTACTCCTAGACAAGCTAACCTCGAGGCTATATTAAATTTGCAAAGGCCACACAATGTTAGAGAGGTCCGGAGAATTTTAGGTATGTTGTGTTATTATAGAAGATTTGTCCGGAACTTCTCTGACATTGCTCAGCCCCTTACTCAACTATTGCAAAAGGGACAAAAGTTTGTATGGTCTTCTCAGTGTGAGGAATCTTTTTTAAAACTCAAAACTATAGTGATGTCTAACCCCATTCTAATGTCTCCTAACTCTAATAAACCTTTTATTATGGCTGTAGATGCCAGTGATGTGGGTATAGGTGGAGTACTTATTCAAAGACATGGAGATGGTGAAGTACATCCAGTATCATACTTTAGTCGTAAGTTGCTGGATGCTGAGAGAAGGTATTCTACCATTCATTTCAAACCATATGTTACTAATTTTTCCTTTCCCGTAGAAATTTGGACAGATCATAACCCTTTGGTGTTCATTGAAAGAATAAAAGGTTCAAACCAGAGGATTTTGCTCAGGGCTCTTCAGCTACAGAAGTTTGCTTTACGTATTAAGCATGTTAAGGGTGTTGATAACTGTATTTCTGACGCCCTTTCTAGGATGTAGGTCTGGTCAGTTCTCTACTCACCTCGCCCTTCTCATTTCTCCTTCGGGGTTTGTATTGAAAATTATATTTAAGGTGGTTAATTCTCGATCATATTTAAAATGGTGTATCGATTCGGGCTTTGTCTTAAGTCTGTTTCATTATGTTGTGAGTTTTGCTTCACTTTATTTTTCCCTTGCAGGATATTTTAGATTAAGTTGTCTTTATTTCCCTTGTAGGCTATTTTAGATTAAGTTGGCTCTTTTTCCCTTGCAAGATGTTTTAGATTAAGTTTTCTATATGGTTATTTTCTAGTAGGTTATATGGTTGTGTAGTACTAAAAAAATGTATTCTATTTGAATAATATATTTTCTTTTTAGGGGAGGATGGTGTCAAATTAGAGTAATTTATTGCTTGTTTATTTTCTTAAATCAGCCTTGTCCTTTAGTTTCAAGTGCTCTATCATATTCAGTTCAACAGCTGTATTCTTTTTTTACGTTAACGTAACATTCAGTGGTTTTGCTCAGTGATTCCTCATCTTGTTGTGAATTGCCTAACTATCGTGTTAACGATTGTTTTTATTATGTTTTCGAGTTGGAATGGAACTGTAGTGCCATGATTGGAGGTCTAGCTAAGGGAGTTTGAGCCTGTATAAGCTTATGGACGTACGCTCTTTTGTTGGCAGCCCTCTGGAGATTTATCCTATGCAATTTTGGAGGAATACTCCGACGGTCCTTCTTTGGAAGTGGTTTTCTGTAGATGTGGTGAGCCATCTATGGCGTATGTGCATTATGAAGTTTTGATCACGGCTGTGATATCGTAGGTTATCGTCACTTGCAACCCCTGTACTCTTGATTCCCGCCAGAGGATTTGGCGGAAGACGTGATCGACGCTCTCCTGCCACGTAGGAGGTGTTACGCCAACCACTGTCCTGTCTGTCTTGAGCGTCATGTCCAGGAGAGCTAATGGCTCGTGAGGAGGCCCGTAGGGAGGCAATTGCCAGGTAAGACGTGATTATCCTGTTGTGTTCCTCGAAATTGATCTCGACCCCTGGGTTTACCTGGACAATTTGTGGGCTCCTTCGTATATCTGCTGGGAGGTTGAAGAGACTCCCTAAACTCCTGTGCACTTTGTTTGTGTATATAAGTATTAATCATATCTATATATATATTATGTTATATTAAGTTGTCGGTATTTGGATAGTTTTAAGGTTAGTACCAACACGGTTAGGTAGGCGATTTAAGGTTTTCCTGTCTTTATTTTTTCTATTCTTCCTTCAATCTTATAATTATAGGTTAGTGATTTTTCATTATTGGGCCCGTATTATTATTATTTGAGCCTTTGGTATGTTATGCCCTCTCCTTGCTTTGTTAGGGTCAGCTTCTAAGTATTAGGTTTCCTTGTGAGCCCGTTATTGTTATTGCTCATATTTACTGTTAAATTTGCTCAAAAGGCTTATTTAGTATATTATACAATTAAATATTGTTTATTTTATTCTGGTGTTTGTTTCCACATTCATCATACCTTGTGTACTTTCTTACTGCCTACGATCCTTGTGAATATTGAAGTATAAAAAACCTGTATTACGGCCAAAGGCGTCGTAACATATATATATATATATATATATATATATATATATATATATATATATATATATATATATATATATATACATCTATTTATATATATATATATATATATATATATATATATATATATATATATATATATATATATATTTATATATATATATATATATA
>NC_090727.1:164447049-164449549 GCF_036898095.1 Palaemon carinicauda | reverse complement strand
CTCCTGTGCACTTTGTTTGTGTATTTAAGTATTAATCATATCTATATATATATTATGTTATATTAAGTTGTCGGTATTTGGAAAGTTTTAAGGTTAGTACCAACACGGTTAGGTAGGCGATTTAAGGTTTTCCTGTCTTTATTTTTTCTATTCTTCCTTCAATCTTATAATTATAGGTTAGTGATTTTTCATTATTGGGCCCGTATTATTATTATTTGAGCCTTTGGCATGTTATGCCCTCTCCTTGCTTTGTTAGGGTCAGCTTCTAAGTATTAGGTTTCCTGGTGAGCCCGTTATTGTTATTGCTCATATTTACTGTTAAATTTGCTCAAAAGGCTTATTTAGTATATTGTACAATTAAATATTGTTTATTTTATTCTGGTGTTTGTTTCCACATTCATCATACCTTGTGTACTTTCTTACTGCCTACGATCCTTGTGAATATTGAAGTATAAAAAACCTATATTACGGCCAAAGGCGTCGTAACATATATATATATATATATATATATATATATATATATATATATATATATATATATATATATATATATATATATATACATCTATTTATATATATATATATATATATATATATATATATATATATATATATATATATATATATATATATATATATATATATATATATATATTTATATATATATATATATATATATATATATATATATATATATTACATATAGATATATATATATATATATATATATATATATATATATATATATATATATATATATATATATATATATATATATATATATATATATATATATATATATATATTTATATATATATATATATATATATATATATATATATATATATATATATAGATATATATATATATATATATATATATATATATATATATATATATATATACATATATTAGGAATCTCTTGGTTTATACATACTAAAGAAAAATTTTAAATAGACTATTGGAATGTTAGAACCATGAATCAGATTAGGAAGTTACAGCAAGTGGGCAGTGGATTTCTTAAATATAGTTTGGATATCGTGGCCATAAGTGAAACACGTTGTAAGGGGATTGGTAACTAAGCTTTAGACCAAGGCAATATATATATATATATATATATATATATATATATATATATATATATATATATATATATATATATATATATATATATATACTCAGGAAGATCAGATGGAGTTGGAAGAGAAGGACTAGGAATGATGATGACACCAAGAGCAGAAAAAGCATAAGTGAGTGGAGAGGTGGTAATATTAGCTTGTTATTAGCAAAGTTCAAATCAAAGCAGTGCAATATGAATATCATAGTTTGCTATGGCTCAACAAATGATTTCCCTGAAGAAAGGAAAGACGAATACTATCAAGAAATGCAGAGAGATATGAAAATTGTGATTGGCAACGTCAACGCTTAAGTTGGAAGAAATAATCAAGGTATGGCGAGTGTGATGGATGTCGAGGGTCTTGGCGAAGTTGCAAATTAATAAGTTTTTGTTCAACAAAAAATCTGGTCATTGGAGGTACTCTTTTTCAACACAAGAACATCCACAAGTTTACTTGGACTTCACCATATGGTAATTTCAAAAATCAAATAGATCACATTGTCATTAATAAAGAGAGAGGGAGGAATCTGAGAAATGTGAGAAGCATACATTGGTAGAGATGGCCAGCTTTCCATTGTCTCACTTAAATTAAAACTGAAACCACCCTACAGAAAGAAAGATAGAATACCTAGTTTTAATACAACTAAACTTTTAGCAAAGGAGCACAGAAAAACATTTGAAATTGAATGTAGGAATCAATTTGCAGTCTTACAGACTTTGAAAGACGAGGAACAGACAATTACGGAAGAATGGTGTGATATTAACAACATATATGTCAGTTGGTAACGAAGTCTTGGGACACTTACTAACAAGGAGAAAACCATGGATATCAAATTATACTTGGGAGACAAACATATAAATTGATTGTTGAGAGTTTTAAAAGAAGTGGTGACAATTGAAAGGTAGATGATGCTACAGTAAGTATTCCAGTATTGAGAGTGAGGACAAAAGAAAAGCCAAGTATGACTGGAGAGAATATTTAGACAGTAAAGATGAGGCTAACAAAGCTATGAATTCAGGAAGTGGCTATTGTGTAAGAATTGTTCATAGAATTATTAATGATATCGTGACTTGAGTAAAGAAGAAGAAACATATACCGATCAAAAAGATAGATGGCTCTCTTATGGCAATAGAAGATAAGGAAAGACAACGTTACACGGAACACTTTAATAAGATTATGAAAAGGAGAGATGAAAGGAATAATTTGATCGATATACCTAAAGCTGATGGAGAACTTGATGTGCCAATAAATGAATTCTATGGGTTTGAAGTCGAAGCTCTCCTAAAAAAAAAAAAAAAAAAAAAAAAAAAAAAAAAAAAAAAAAAAAAAAAAAAAAAAAACAGGTATTTCGGAGGACCGGGATATGATGGAATGACTGCCGA
>NC_090727.1:164417049-164439549 GCF_036898095.1 Palaemon carinicauda | reverse complement strand
CAATCCTGAGAAGAAAAAAAAAAACAATGCATTAAAACAAAGAAATAATATTTAATAAACATACAAATAACTCCCGTTTTTGTATTAACAAAAGGCCTTTTCTCCTTACTGTAAATTACAAACAAACAATAAAAGACCTGTAACAGAGAGCCTGTTATCTTGACAGGGCATCAGGGATGATATTCTCTCTTCCAGCGATATGCTGAATTAGTAGATCCCACTCCTGGAGACGAAGGCTCCACCTAAGGAGACGGTTATTCTTATTTTTAAAGAAATTCAAGAAGACCAACGGATTATGATCAGTTCTTACCACAATAGGTCCTGTGCTACCACTTAGGTAAACCTCAAAGTGCTCCAAAGATAAAATGAGTCCTAAAGTCTCCTTTTCAACCGTTGAATATTTATGCTGAGCTGGAGACAGTTTCTTTGAAAAATACGCCACCGGATACTCTTCACCATCACAACCTTGTGATAATACCGCTCCAACACCCACGTCGCTAGCATCCACAGCCAAGCAAAAGGGTTCCTTAAAATTCGGAGTTTTAAGTATTGGAGTATTAATCATGGTTGACTTCAACTTATCAAAAGCATCCTGACATTCTACAGTCCAGCAGAAACGCTGACCCTTCTTAAGCAAGTTGGTCAGTGGATTAGCCACATCTGCAAAGTTCAATACAAACCGCCTATAATAGCCCACCATCCCCAAAAATCGGCGAATACCTCTTCGATTCTCTGGTACCTGAAAATCAAGGATTGACTGAATATTTACTGATTTTGGGAGAATTTTGCCATGTCCCACCTCATGACCTAAATAGATTATTTTGGCTTTTGCAAAATCACACTTGTTTAAATTAATCACCAGACCAGCTGCACGCAGCCTCTCGAACAAACATTCCATGTTTTTCAAATGAGACTCCCAACTATTACTGTAAACTACAAGGTCATCTATGTAGACAACTACCCCCTCTAACTTATCAATCACTTGATTCATCAACCTCTGAAAAGTGGCAGAGGCATTTTTCATACCAAAAGGCATGACATTGCATGAATACAAACCTTCCGACGTAACAAAAGCTGATATTTCTTTAGCCCTTTCTGTTAATGGAACTTTCCAATAACCCTTTAAAAGATCAAACTTACTTATGTACTTGGCAGCGCCGACATCATTTATGCAATCTTCCACCCTGGGCAGAGGAAAACAATCGGACTCGGTAACTGCATTTACCTTACGATAGTCGAAGCACATTCTTTGTCCTCCCCCTTCCTTTTTAACTAGCACTACTGGAGAACTCCACGGGCTGAAACTCCTTTGAATTAGTTCATGACGTAGAGTGTATTCTACCTCTTGCTTAATGATGTCCCTTTTGGATGGATTCACTCTATATGGATGTTGTTTAATGGGACGAGCATCTCCCACCTCTACATCATGCATAAGTAGACTGGTTAGTCCTGGAACGTCCTGAAATAAAACTGCGAACTTTGTTATCAAGTTCATTACCTCCTTGGATTGGGTGGCACTTAAATGATCCAACATCCCGGGTAGATTTCCCAAAGCTACGGAATTTCCTAGCAAACTCATACTGGAAGTTTCCCCAAATTCTTCTTTCTCCTCCACCTTGGCTAAAGACAGAACTGGTCGGATGGTTTCCCTGCCCTGGTAGGCTTTTAGCATATTAACATGGCATACTTGAGTCTTCTTCCTCCTGTCAGGGGTTTCAACAACATAGTTTAGGTCATTCACCTTCTTTAAGATCTTCCAGGGCCCCGAGAATTTGGCTTTAAACGGATTGCCTGGAATTGGAAGCAACACCAACACCTCTTCGCCAACCTGAAAATTTCGTAATTTGGTTTTCATATCATAACGCTCTTTCATTTTTCTTTGACTCACCTCCAAAGTTTTTAAAGCAAAATCCCAAGAATTTATCAACTTTTCCCTTGAATCCCTTAAAAAGTCCAGCAAATTTACCCGAGGTTTTACTCCCTCCCAGTGATCCTTCACTACTTCTAAAGGTCCCCTTACTTTATGACCAAAAGTTAGTTCAAATGGAGAAAACCCCATTACATCACTAGGAATAGATCTGAAAGCAAATAATAAATAAGGAATTACTTGGTCCCAATTCTTGGGTTCCTGCTGCACATACTTACTAAGCATTGATTTCAACGTTTGGTGAAATCTTTCCAGTTGTCCTTGGCTCTGTGGGTGATAAGGCGAAGAAGTTACATGCTTTATGCCTAATTCTTCCAAACCCTGCTTAAATACTTTACTTTTGAAATTACTCTCACAATCAGACTGAATTACCCTGGGTAAACCAAATTTCGAAAAGAACCCCAGCAAAGATTTAAGAACCCTCCCAGCATGTATACTCCTTAAAGGAATTGCCTCAGGATACCGTGTGGTCCTATCCATCAGTGTCAAAATATATTGATTTCCACTGCTGGTCCTTGGCAAAGGGCCAACTATATCAATTATTACCTCTTCAAAGGGTTCTCCAATGGCTGGAATTGGCTGCAGTGGTGCTTTCGGGATTTTCTGATTCGGCTTCCCCGTTGTCTGGCAGACTTTGCAGGTCTTCACAAACTTCTTTACGTCTCTTCTAAGAGAAGGCCAGAAAAACAAATCTGAAAGTTTTTTAAAAGTTTTATTTATACCTAGATGACCAGACAGAAGGTTGTCATGAGCTAGCTCTAATAACTTACGTCTGTAGTTTACTGGTACCACAATCTGTTCTCTCACCTCCCATGCATCTGCAGGTGCTAGTTTTGCTCGACTTATCCTTTTCAACACTCCGTCCTTCCATTCTAAATGAGGACGACTATTATCCTGACTGACTTGCTTACTCCTCTCCTTCTCAAACTCCGCCTTCTGAGTCGCCGCAAATGTATCAATTGCCCATTTACCATTCTCGTCCTTCACGGAAGACAACATGGGATTTCCAGTTACACTTACCTCAGAACCATTTTTCTCAAATAATTTATTGAGCCCCATACAGTCCATCTCCCTGGACTTGCTTTGGGCTCCCGAACGCGTGACCACGAAAACAGGCTTTTCAGTCTTTACCGACTTACCTTGCACCAGAGGACAATTACCTGGAGTCCACATCTCACAGTCGTTGGCCACTATCACGTCCACTCCCTTTATGGGTAATTCATCCACAATTGCCAGACTCATGGGTCCTTTTACCCATTTAGAGTTTAACACTAACTCTACCAAGGGGCATGCCGTTACTGTTCTCGGGAATCCCCCTAGTAACACAAATTTCTCCTGTCCCTGGCTCAGTCCTTCCGGCAATACCGAACGCAAAATTATGGATTGCGCCGCTCCCGTGTCCCTTAAAAGCTTTACCCGTCTCTCTGACCTATTCTGGCCTTTGATGCTCACTACACCTTCAGAGACATACTTTTTGAAACACTCATCTGTTGCAGTCGAATCCCGACCCAACAGACCCACTGGCTTTCCTTTATCCAACCACAACCGGCACTTCTCTTTTATGTGACCTGGTTGCCCACAATGCCAGCACACCAGTTTTCCACCTTTCTTTGGTGACCCTGGCTTCTCACCTCTATCCGGTGATTGCTTTGTCCTCTTTCCAGGTGACTGACTTGCACCTTTTCCACTTGGATTCCTTTTTGTGCCCCACTTTGCCTTATCACTGAACCGATAGTTCCCCTTGTGGGAAAGGAAAAACTCATCAGCTGCTACAGCCAAAGTATCCAAAAGATCCAACTTAAGATCCTCTAAGTGAGTTTTCAGATCAAAATTAATATTATTTTTAAATTCTTCAATGAGTATCAATTCTTTTAAAGCATCAAAATCTTCCACACCTTTGGCTTTCAACCATTCCTGAAAAGCCACTCTTTTCCTCCGTGCAAATTCCACGAAAGTCTCCTCCCATCCCTTCTTCATATTTCGAAATTTCTGACGGTAGGCTTCAGGTACCAGCTCGTACGCTTTTAAAATCAAATTTTTCACTTGGGAATAGTCAGCACTCATTTCTTCGTTCAGGGCAGCATATATTTTCTGTGCTTTACCCATTAACCTACATTGTACCAGCGTAGTCCACATGTTTTCTGGCCATTCTAGTCTATTTGCTAGTTTTTCGAACACAGTGAAAAACTAAGGCTTCCGTTTCCTTAAAGACAGGCATTAATTTAATAGCATTCCCTATGTTAAATTTGTTTTCGGCAGGAACTTGCCTTAGGTGGAGTACTTGTAATTCATGCTTTTCCTGTTCTCTTTCCCTTTGTAATCTTAATTGTTCCTGTTCTCTTTCCCGTTCTATTCTTAGTTGTTCCTGATTAAATTTTGCTTGTAACATTACTTTTTCATGAATTCTTTCCTCTTCCCTCGTGGCTATCTGTAGTTTCATTTTCTCTATTTGCAATCTTTCCAATTCTAACCTATCCTGTACCGAAATATATTCAGTCCTATCAACACCACTTGTAGTTTCTTCTTTCCATTTCTTAATGGCCGTCACTAACTGTACTAACAGAGTCCCTTTCTTTGTTCCTGGTGCTACAGAGATATTTATGAATTTTGCAATTTCCTGCAACTCAACCTTCCTTAAATCCCCTATTTCTTCTTCCCAATCAACATTACCTAAAAATTCTGCTACCTCAAAACCCACCGCTCCTACCGGATCTTCACCTTTGTCCGACATAGTCTCTTGTCTTAAAAATATGAAGAAAAGAAAAGCAAAGAATAAGTGTAGAATTACCCTTTTGTTTACGTCTCGATCCTTTTCTTATTTACTCCGATGCCGAACTGGAAAACCACTATTAACCAGTTCTACGGAATGTTTTTACTCGTACAGGCAAGGTCGCCAGTGTTACCGGCGGGCCGACCTTCAAATACCAATTAGGCCTTGTTGCTTAATTTAAGGTGGCCGCAAGTAAACTGCCTTACGGCTTTATTTTTACCAGGTTACTGAAGTACACCCAAAACATCAGATTGGTAAACAAGAAAATAATCGAGAACAATCGTAAACAAAAGAGGGTAAAAAGAACCTTGGAGACGTCAATGATAATTTATTATACAATATATATATATTTAAACAAACACTCGGCAAAGCTGCTCATGTAAACAAAATAGAAAATTACTTGGAAAACACTCTAATTTCATTTACTCAGTTATATAAATAATAAAGAGAACTTTCAGGACACAAACGGAAAACATACCACACTGAAAACATTTGGAAGAGAGAAGAGTACTAGTAAGAGGTATAGAGGCACAAAAGATTCATATACTATCACCCACTTTCGTAATCTCAAAATAACTTGTCAATATAGAAAAAGTAATGAGAAAGTTTAGAGCCTAGTTAAGTACATATCTTCCCTACCTACCTAAACACCTTTCGTGACCGAGAAATACACACAAATATATAAAAAAACACACATTATATTAACGAAATTTCGTCCTCCGATGGTACTCATGAAGTGATAATTTTAGAGTCGACTGGATACATAAAAAGGCACAAGGAATGCTCTGACAAGCCTTAACAGTACCTGTCACGAGACCTCACAGGGTCCAGAACGCTATCGATCTATTGCCGATCCTTGGAGTTGCTCATCAGCACAAAACCGTCCTCCTAAACCAAGGGATACATAACTCCCAGCACAACACAACCCTCTTCACTAAGGGATAAGCAGAGGCACCAAACCATACCTGTTTTTCAGGCCTCCCCGGGCCAAACGCTAGCGAACTATGGTCGTCCAAATAGCACCAATTGCTGCTGCTGCTGCTGAAGTATTAATCCTGTATTACGGTTATCAGACCGCTGATGAGCACTAGCGTTCTTTAGCACAATATGTGGACTCCCCTTAATCAAAATTATTTACCCTCCACCTTGACTCCCATTCCAGTCACGTGGAAGTCCAACTCACCATTAACATAACATGGAAAACAGAAAAGGGGCAGGAATTAATAACTGAACCTAAATACCTTCTTTACCAGCCCACAGACGGCAGGCTGGTGCACACTTAAGAAAAGCAACTTTTAATTTTGAAAATATGAGAGCAATGTTACAATTATTACTCAAAAGCTAGAATTACGTTACAATATATATATATATATATATATATATATATATATATATATATATATATATATATATATATATATATATATATATATATATATATATATATGCTTATGCACTTCTGTGAGTATAGTTGCTCCCTCAACTTTCATTTCAAGTTCAATTAAAAGAAATGAAATATTTGAAGAGATGAAAGCCTCCGAATATTCATAATTTTGATGTTGATATTTCGAAACTAAAGTAGAAATTAAATTGTAATTTCTAGTCTAGGTCACTTTGTTGCATTCTGAGAATGCAAATAACTTAACAGTTTATTTAAGCATATGCATTGTGTATCAGCATATGGATTGAATAATTGGGAAGCATTGTATGATATATAACATTTATGTTAATCGAGGCAGCGTTAGTGTTAATGCAGGGAAGATAGTACGGAGCTCAAAGAGGCTTTTCACGCTAAATGTTTTCTTTTTTTCAACAGTAAACAACGCTTAGAGTGACATAAAGACCAAATGGTCTTCAGCATAAATTTTAAATATGGCAATAGTGACACCATTGCTATTGTTTTATTGGGCAATCGCCTTGCTTCTCATTTACAGTAAAGAATTTTACGAAGCTGTTAAACCTGCATATCTCATAGTCAGAGATTTCCACGGCTGTTTCGCCAGAATTTCCTTTCGTTCTTCCACGGAGGTAAATGCCAGAATTTGCTGCTAATGTCCGTGAGTGTTTTGTCTCTGAAATTCTCTTTGTTGTGTTAAGGCTAATACTTAATAAAGACTTTTTTTTCATTTAGCACCATTGCAAGCACTTTCTGGATATTCTATCTTTATGGCGTAATATAAAAGTGGAAGACAAATATTTTAATATTATTAATCACAATAAACTAAATCTATATTACATTGAGAGCAAATCAACAAGACTCATTTCGTTTAATAGAAATATTTGTGTAAAATAAAAAGTCGGAATGATATTGATAAAAACAGTGTTATAACTGGTAAGATAAAGAACTTAGTATGAGGTATTTTCAATATTTTCAAAACTTAAATAGACCAAAGAAGGCAGAATGTTTCCAAACCTAAGACTGA
The DNA here is from genome assembly GCF_036898095.1 of Palaemon carinicauda. Lineage (NCBI taxonomy): Eukaryota > Metazoa > Arthropoda > Malacostraca > Decapoda > Palaemonidae > Palaemon > Palaemon carinicauda. The sequence continues at coordinate 164,432,429 of NC_090727.1, read as the reverse complement.
TATACATTGAAATAATTTCGAGTCCTATTATTAGTAATATATCTTTATCTATTATTTCTATTGTTGTTACTTGTTAAGCTATAACCCTAGTTGGAAAAGCAGAATGCTATAAGCCCAGGGGCCCAACAGGGAGAATAGCCTAGTGAGGAAAGGAAACCAGGAAAACTAAAATATATTCGGAACAGTGACATCATTGAAATAAATATTTCTTATATAAGCTATAAAAACTATAACAATAGAAGAGGAAGAGAAATTGCTATATAAACTTAAATACTGAATTTAAAATCCGGCATACAACCACATACTATAAGGTTCATTTGTATCATGTTATCCAAAGTTATAGCTTTGGATCTTGACATAGATAGGGCATGAACATAGGACCCGGAACAACAAACTAAATTGGATTAGCTCAATCTTCTCAATCAATTCGGGACAGATGAAGGCGCGCATGGCTTAAGTCTCGTGTATGCCCTCTGGTGACGCAACCAATAAACTGTTAGTAATGGACCACCAATAAGGCTTCGGGTTACCGGATTTAATTGGCGGTTCGCCTCTGGTTCGTTTGACAGAGGGGCTCATGAAGACGAAGAAGACGGTTCTGTCCTCCTGTCTATTCAGTCGTCTGTCTCGTTAGTGTCAATGTTTGCTTTGCTTGCTACTAAAGGCGAATCCCTTGGGTACATCACGCGAGATTCCAGTCAGATCCAGGCAATTCCAGTTTCCATCTTGTTGGAGAACATAATGAGCGGTTCTTTGCATGTTTGTGATTGGAAACACGTAAGTTTTCGTAGAGTAGTAGGTACAGATGACAGATGGGTCAGTATTTCTAAGCGAAGTAGGTTGGTCAGGGCACCAGCTGCCCGTTGAGATACTACCCCTAGAGTGTTAGGGGGGTCCTTTGACTGACCAGACAGTACTACATTGGATCCTTCTCTCTAGTTACGTGTCTTTCCCTTTGCCTACACAGACACCGATTCTCCTCTGTCCTCATACACCTGACAACACTGAGATTACCAAACAATTCTTCTTTACCCAAGGGGTGAACTACGGTAATGTAATTGTTCAGTGGCTATTTTCCCCTTGGTAAGGGTAGAAGAGACTCTTTAGCTATGGTAAGCAGCTCTTCTAGGAGAAGGACACTCCAAATCAAACCATTGTTCTCTAGTCTTGGGTAGTGCTATAGCCTCTGTTTTATGGTCTTCCACTGTCTTGGGTTAGAGTTCTCTTGCTTGAGGGTACACTCGGGCACACTGTTCTATCTAGTTTCTTTTCCTCTCTTTTTTTTGAAGTTTTTATTGTTTATATAAGAAATATTTATTTAAATGATGTTACTATTCTTAAAATATTGTATTTTTCATTGTTTCCTTTCCTCACTAGAGTATTCTCCCTTTTGGGGACACTGGGCTTATAGCATCTTGCTTTTCCAACTAGGGATGTAGCTTAGCATTTAAAAATAATCATGATAATATATAAATATATATATATATATATATATATATATATATATGTATATAAATAGATATAATGTGTGTGCATTTGTGTTCTAGTATTTATGTTTATTTGCATTTTAACAATTTTTAAGCTATGTTCATAGGATACCTTTTACCATCAAACAGAGCTGTAGGATCTGGTTTTCATTTCCTCTTTGGTACGATTACATCCAGATACAGAGGCAAGTCGAGGCTTGCATATCCTATGAAAGTTCCATTGCAGGAGAAAAACCGACGATGCAATCTCGTCCTTTTGAATGTCTATAAATATCATATAATTTTTTATGGCGTATCCGGACTGGTGGCATTTAGTGTAGAGTTCCTTAGTGGTCTACAACTCTTTATTTTTCACTTTAAAAATGAGTTCTTTCACTAAAGCTCCTGGGTATTTTGGCTTAAAATTTAAGCAGTTTTTTTTCAGCAATTATAGTTTAATGCTTAAATGCACTAATTCAACTTGCACATTAATTAAAGTTATATATGTTGTACTTTAATGTCTCTATTGTAACCCTCTTCCACTCTCAAGTCCCGAGTTTGGTTTCGTCGTTTTTGATACTTCAGTATAAGAGTAATTTATATCAGTAATTGCTACTCTTTCAAGTATTTTATGCTGGCACTGTGCATTGGCTTGATATTCCCTCACACTGTCTTTTAAAGTTTTAAAAGTCGCCTTGAATGGCAGAGGCAAGGGACAATGACAATGTTCTAGATATTGACCATATATAAATAAAATTATGAACAGCGCCCTAGCCCCCTCTCCACCAAGAGTAGGACCATGGAGGGCCAGGTAATGGCTACTGATGACTCAGCAGGTAAACCTAGTATAGGCTCCCCCAGACCTCTAGCCTTCAATCCTTAGCTCAGCAGATTGGTAGTGAGGGACGATTAGAATAGGCTATCACAACATTTCGTACAATGTAACATAATGTTGGTTTTGTGTATTGCTTTTGGATACATCTTGTTCCTATGGCCTTATCTTGTGCAATTAACATTCCTGTTACTTTCTTTAGTTTCTCCTCTGGAGTATTGCTATTTATTAACTGTGAGTGATGTGCTTTCAATGTTAAATCATTAATGCTGGGTTATCCTTTTCGACCTCCAGTACTAGATGTGTACAGCCCCTCTGTATTTGCTATTGGGTGCAGTAATTGATATATGTTCTTTATCTTTCTGGGCCTTTATCTATCCACAGACCTTTGAATGCCAACGTGGGACAACGCTAGAAACAATGGAACTCAACCTAGGATGGTACCCACTGGGCCATCATTGCTCAGGTCTAGACCTCATCATCATCATTATTATTATTACTTGCTAAGCTGCAATCTTAGTTGGAAAAGCAGGATCCTATAAGCCCAAGGGCTCCAATAGGGAAAATAATACATTGAGGAAAGGAAACAAGGAAAAATAAAATATTTTAAGAACAGTAACAACATTAAGATAAATATCTGCTATATAAACTATAAAAAAAAATAACAAAACAAGAGGAAGAGAAATAACATTGAATAGGTTGCCGAGTGTACCCTCAAGCAAGAGAACTTTAATCCATGACAGTGGAAGACTAAGGTACAGAAAGGCAAACGACAACGCCCTCCTGTGGGTTCGACATTGGCGTGATAAGATATGATGATGATCTGTGGCTGGAAGTCATCTTCCACACTGCTATTCCAGCTCTGTGCCTGATCTCTGGAACTGCCAAGGTGTTTTGTTACTTTCACCATCGTCCAAGAGTTGAGTTTTGCCTTGATTCTCTGCATGCGTTGGTTTCTGACATTTTCTTCATCTGGGGATGTTTTATGGTTTTTCCTATTATCCCCTGTCATATTTTTCGTGCTTCATCTATGTTCTTGACGGAATTTCCATATGTCGATTATATGCTTTTGCTCCTTGTTACTTGAAATCTCTCTATGCGTACTTAAAGTGTAATTTTCTATTTCAAAATCCATTTTTTTTTTTACGCAATTCATACATTATGCATCAAACTTTTTTATTTCTATAACACCTTTTCTGAACGTTTTAATGTCATCAGTAAACATCAAAAAGTTATTATTATTATTATTATTATTATTATTATTATTATTATTATTATTATTATTATTATTATTATTATTATTATTATTATTATTATTATTATGAAAGTATCTGTACTTGCCAATTTTGAAGGATGCCTGCTCCAGAGAAAAGTAGAAAGAAGAGGAAGGTTATCTCTGAATACAAGTATGAGAATAGGGCTAAAGAGGAGCAAATACCTGAAGAGACAAAGGCTGAGTAAAGTGATAGATAGTAATAGCCAAGATCTTTTAGGATAAGATGAAATAAAAAAATAAAAAAATATTTAAAAGCAGACTGTGGAAGAGGCCGAAAAATATGGAGGAAAAAGAGACGAGAATAAAGAATATTGGAAATAAAAGAGGAAGAGAGAGCGAGAAATATAAGGAACTCGTAAAATTGAATGAAATAAGAGAGAGAGATAGAGAAAAAAAGGTTTCCATGACAAAGAAACTCGACGATCAGGGAAAGGAAAGAAACTTTGGAGAGGTCCTAAAATGGCCTGAGACAAAGAACATCCCCGAATTAAAAGTAGAAGAGTAAAAATATGTTTTCTTCTAAAGCTCGGTTTTTTTCATTGAAGTCAACACACAAGAGAGAATATTATTGTTTCGAGTGACCCAGTTGGTGAACTACAGAGGAACACAAGAGGGTAAAAAGCGAGAAGGGGTTTCTCTTAATTAAGTGACATAAGTAAAAAAAGAAATTCTCTTCTTTTTTACTGGTTGGATTGGTTCTAAAGTGTTGTTTTTTATTTGGTAAAAAATGATAAAAGTAAAATTTTCATCTCAGCACTGCATAGTTTTCGTTGTGGTGGCCTGGAGGTAGTGTCCTTGTCTGGTAATTTGCCAGGGTTAGAGTCCCGCTCAGACTTGTTAGTTCCTTTAGTCGCTGCAACCTCACCATCCCTGTGATCTAAGCATGGGGGTTCTGGGGGAGCCTACAGATGTATCTGTTTAGGCATCAGCACCCATTGCCTGGCTCTCCTTGGTCCTAGCTAGGGTGGAGAGGGGGCTTGGGCACTGATCATATGTAATATGATCAGTCTCCAGGGCATTGGCATGCTTCATTATTATTATTATTACTTGCTAAGCTACAACCCTAGTTGGAAAAGCAAAATCTATAAGCCCAAGGGTGCCAACAGGGAAAATAGCCCAGTGAGGAAAGGAAACAAGGAAAAATAAAATCATTTGAGAACATTAACAACATTGAAATAAATATTTCCTATACAAACTATAAAAACTTTAACTAAATAAGAAGCAGAGAAATTAGGTAGAATAGTGTGCCAAGTGTACCCTCAAGCAAGAGAACTCCAACCCAAGACAGTGGGAGACCATGGTACAGAGGCTATGGCACTACCCAAGTCTAGAGAACAATGGTTTGATTTTGGAGTGTCCTTCTCCTAGAAGAGCTGCTTACCATAGCTTAAAGAGTCTCTTCTACCCTTACCAAGAGGAAAGTAGCCACTGAATAATTACAGTACCGTAGTTGGGCAATGTCACTGTCCCTTGCCTCTGCCATTCATGAGTGGCCTTTAAAAACCTTTAAACCTTTAAACCTTTAAACTGTTTAATTGCAGTTTGTTAGGCTGTGAAGTAAGATTTCTTTAGGAGACGGTTATGTTAAAAGATGATTAATATATGACACGAATGAATTAACCTGTGTAAAGAGGGCCACCCTTCTGATCCTATACAGTTATTATGCTATAACTAGTGTAACCGATCCGTCAAAAATGACAGCTGAATATTTAGATTGACATAAGCACAGACTGATTCAACCCATCCCAACCCCTCTCCCTTTCCTAGCTACAACTTGCTGGTTCGGCAATTTGTCGGCAAGTGTGATTTCTGAGCGTACCTCTCGGTGTACTACATCCCTCTCACCAGTGTATGACTACTCCCTTTCTTCTCACTGAATATGATAATATATATATATATATATATATATATATATATATATATATATATATATATATATATATATATATATATATATATATATATATATATATATATATATATCCAGACACCTATTATTTATTATATAGGGGATTTAGTAATCATATCTGTTATGTATCATCAGTTCTTCATACAATTAGTGAAAAATATCGAGTTTCTCACTAACGTCTGCTAACGAGACTACTTCAATTTACAAAGTGAACGCATGTTGGGTCAAAACTCAGGTTAGATTAGGAAATATTTTTTACTAATGGTTTGATTACTTCTGGATTTTTAATTTTTTTTTTTTTTGCTGGATAATTTGATTTACTTCTACAAATGGGGGTTATCACCATTAAAGCAGAGAACGTGTGTGTGTCTCTCTGTTATTAGCCTTCTACTTATTGTTCTTTTACTTCTCTTACTGTTTCCTTTTCTCACTTGGCTAAGTTTCCCTGTGGAGCCCTTGGGCTTATAGCATCCTTCTTTTCCAACTAGGGTTGTAGTTGTGACGGGCTGAGAGAAGGTTGTGGCTCAAAGACAGGATGAAAGCAACTGAGTGAGTTTATTATAGAACACTCTCCTTTATATACAAAAGCTCAAAGCCACAAGAAATTTCACGTTCAAAACAGACACCGTTACCGATGAGAAAAACAGACACGTTTATTCAGGTTCTTTTTGGTGTGAGGGAAGAGCAAAGAAACAAGCATAATATATGCACAAAATGAACTATGTACGATCGTGTGACACACGGTTGGTACATGGCTCCCCCCTAAAAATGACATACTGTATATGTTAAATAGGGCGCCCTGATCTAGAGAGGATAACTGTAGGCCGGTCATCTGGCAGGAGATAAGCAGAATTTAGACGATCAATGGAGACCCAGTCTTTGCCTCGAATGTTTAGTAGGAATGCTTTCGGACTGCGTCGGATCACAAGGAAAGGGCCTGTGTAAGGGGGTGTTAGCGGTGGCTTGGTAGTGTCGTTGCGCAGGAAGACGTGCGTTGCAGAGTGCAAGTCTGTCGGTATATGATGCTTCACTGGGGGCTTGTAAGTTTGGCGGCATGGAGTAAATTTTCCCACGATGTGACGTATGCGCTGGAGATCGTCGGAGGAGGTTCTAGAAGGAAAAAATTCGGCAGGGACGACCAACGGGTCGCCATACACCATTTCAGCTGCCGAGATGTTGAGGGCATCTTTAGAAGTGGTCCTTAGTCCCAGGAGGACCCAGGGAAGCTGAGTAAACCAGTTGCAATCCTTGCAGCGGGACATCAAAGCTGCTTAGAGGATGCGATGAAAACTTTCAACCATTACATTGGCAGCGGGGTTGTAGGCCGTTGCCTGTTGTAGGGTGATGCCCAGGAGATTCGCTAATGATGTCCACAATTGAGAGGTGAAAGTGGTACCCCTGACAGAAGTAATATGCTCAGGGATACCAAATCTTGCAATCCATTCTGAGAGTAAGGCAGATGTACATGAGGCGGACATTGCAGTTTCCTTTGGAATGGCTTCAGGCCAACGAGTGGAGCGATCTATGATGGTAAACAGGTAACGATGTCCTTGTGATGTGGGTAGAGGGCCTACAACGTCGACGTGAATGTGTGCAAAACGACGCTGAGGTTGAGGAAAGGTGCCCACTCCTGAATCCGTGTGTCGATGTACTTTGGAAATTTGGCAAGAAGTACAGGCGCGGACCCAATCCTTAGCATCCTTAGAAATTCCGTGCCAAATGAACTTTGTCTTCAGCAGCTGTGCAGTAGAACGGCACGAGGGATGTGAAAGGCCGTGAATGAAATCAAACACCTGCCGGCGCATGGGAGCAGGAATCTAAGCTCACGGTCTACCAGTACTGACGTCACAGAGGAGGGTGGTGTTGGAGTCTTCGAGGGGGAAGTCTTCCCAACGGAAGGACGAGCAAAATGTCCTACATGCTTGATACTCTGGATCCTGCTGTTGGGCTTCAGCTAGGGCATTGTAATCCAATCTCAGTTGAACGGCAGCCAACGTGTTTCTTAACAGGACATCGGCAACGGGATTCATTTTCCCAGGGAAGTATTGAAGGGTACAATTGTATTCAGCCTCGGCGGAGAGATGTTGGTGTTGACGGGAGGACCAGGCGTCAGACTGTCGAGTGAAGGCGTGCACCAGAGGCATGTGGTCTGTGCGAATGACGACGGGCGTACCTTCTAAGAAATGGTGAAAGTGACAGACAGCCAAGTGCACTGCCAGCAATTCGCCATCGAAGGTAGAATAACCCGATTCTGCCTTGGACAGTTTTCTGCTGAAGAAGGCCAATGGGCGGGGCGAACCGTTGACCACCTGCTTGAGTACTGCACCAATAGCGACGTCGCTGGCACCGGTGGAGAAAAGGAGAGGGGCATGTGGGATAGAAAAAGTGAGAGCTGCAGTGGTTGATAGGGCCTTGTTTGTATTGCAGAAGGCCGCTTCTTGAAGGGGACACCACTTCAGGTCCTTTGGGTTGCCCTTGAGGGAGGCGTAGAGGGGAGCAAGAGTGGCGGCAATGACTGGCAGAAAATGGTGATAATAGTTGATCATGCCCAAGAATTTTTGAAGAGCTTTGACGGTCGAGGGCGTGGGGAAGTCCTGAATGGCTGCTACCTACTCAGGGAGGGGATGGACTCCTTCAGGAGTGATGCGGTGCCTTAAGAAAGACACTTCATTGGCGCCAAAGGTACACTTGTCGTACCGGACTACAAGGCCGTTTTGTTGCAGGCAGTCAAGCATGACGCGCAGGTGACGGAGGTGTTCCTCTTTTAAGGAGGAGAACACAAGTATGTCGTCTACATAACATACACAGAAGGGGAGGTTCCCTATGGTGCCATCCATGAGACGTTGAAACGTGGCCCTAGCATTACGAAGGCCAAAACACGAGTAAATGAAGGTGTATGTACCAAACGGAGTGGTGATGGCGGTCTTGGGATGTCTTCTGGGTTCATAGGCACCTGGTAATACCCCTTCAGTAGGTCGAGCGTAGAGAAAACTTTCGCTTTGTGCAGGTAGGAGGTCACGTCGGCAATGTTTGGGAAGGGGTAGTGATCCGGTTCTGTTTGAATGTTCAGGCGACTGTAATCCCCGAACGGACGGAGGGAACCGTATTTTTTCAGAACGATGTGTAAGGGTGACGACCATGGGCTGGAGGCCTTTCCTCCATTTCGGCGAACGTCTGTTTGACGGCTGCCAATCAATCCGGTGCCTGACGTCTGAATTTGGCGAAGACTGGGGATCCCGTCATCTTGATATGGTGATAAATACCATGCTTGGCGTTTGGCGAAGTTCTGGACGGAAAACCTTCGGTTACGACGTGAGGAGGTGGGCGTAGGCATCCGTGGGTGCGCTGATGTGGAGAGCGAAGTTGGAGGGGGCGGGTTGAAGAGGTGTCGACAAGTTTGAGTGTGCGTTGACCAATCGTCGGTGGGCGGCATCGACCAGGTGGAAATGAGAGAGGAAATCCGCACCGAGGATTGGCAATGTGACGTCAGCAACGAGAAACTTCCAATTAAATTTACTGTTTCCGAACGATAATGTGAGGTTCTTGTAACCGTAGGTGGGTGTCGCAGTTCCGTTGGCAGCTACCAAGCGGACATCGGCAGACGTAGACAGACTACGTTGTGTCCTGAAGAGTTCCCTTGGCAAAAGAGAATGACAAGCACCCGTGTCTACCAAAAATCGCACGCCCGTTCCTGCATCATGTAAAAAGAAAATATTAGAAACACGGAAGGCCACCGCCACGAGCGATGGCCTACATACACGTTTTTTGGCCACTGACAATCCTTGGCACATTTCTTCGCGGTTGCCCCGAATCTCAAGTGGTAGTAGCAAAACTGCGGCGGATGGGAGGTAGTAAGTGGCTGTACAAGTCATTGGTTGGGGCGCGAGCGAGTGGTGGGGGGTGGGTGTCTTTGTCGCCGCTTCGGCATGTCACGAGGTAGGCGTGTATGTCCTACGGCATTCACGTCAGCTTCGGGCGACGTTGAATAGGTATCCTCTTCATCAGGGGTGGAGGCATTGATGGAGGTCTTGAAGTGGCTGTCCATAAGGGCGTCGGCTTTGGTCATCAAGTCCTTTATGGGTAAACTATCGACATCGGGTATGGCAGCGAGTATAGGTCCGGGTAAATGGCGTATCCAAAGGGCATGAAGTAGGTTCACCTCACGAGGAGAGCCGTCTGCGGCAGGTTGCAGGCGAGCGATACTGGTCATTTCCCTGAGGGTGAGCGAAGCCCTTTGGTCCCCCAACAGTTGTTGCGAGAGCTGAAAAAGCTTTGCTCTACAGGCGTCTGGCGACGGCGAGTACTGCTGCAGAAGTATGTTTTGAGAGCGTCATACGCTATTTGGATGTCTCCTTGTTCACAAAGCCTGTCGGGTATTTACGGGAAGGTGTCCTCGGGTATCGCAGCGAGAACATAATCTGCTTTGGTGGTGGAGCGAGTCACGCCATTGTTGCGAATCTGGACTTCTGCACGCTGAAACCAAGCAAATGCCTCTCTGCTGGCTAATGATGAAAATTTCAATGGGGGAGTCGCAGCAATAACTTCCGTAGAGTCCGCCATAGTACCAACGATGGACGGGCGAGGGGGGGTGGAAGGCAGGAGGAGCGAGTCGACTTCCGGGGTCACCAATGTGACGGGCCGAGAGAAGGTTGTGACTCAAAGACAGGATGAAAGTAACTGAGTGAGTTTATTATAGAACACACTTCTTTATATACAAAAGCTCAAAGCAACAAGAAATTTCATGTTCAAAACAGACACTGTTACCGATGAGAAAAACAGACATGTTTATTCAGGTTCTTTTTAGTGCGATGGAAGAGCGAAGAAATAAGCATAATATATACACAAAATGAACTATTTACTATCGTGTGACACACGGTTGGTACATAGATTAGCCGTAGCTAGTAATAATAATAATAATAGTAATAATAATAATAATACGTTATATAATGAAATCTCTAGTTTAGAAATTACTACTTTTCGCTTACATAAACTTTGTGGTATAACACTATATTGAAGCAGTTTGATTTAGTACTATCAGTAAAGGACATTCTTGATATTTTTAATGAGGATCAGTAGATATAAGATGATGACGATAGTGATGAGGATGATGTTGATAATGATGATAGTAATGAAAGTACTAACACGAGTGTTAATAATGATAAATGGTTATCTGTTTGAGGCTCGAGGTGAGGACGGCATGTTCATCCTTCCAAGATTCTTGGGCAGTGTGTGTTGTACTATGCTAGCTGTAATTTTAGCCTTATTCCAGAAGCAGAGGTCATCTGAAAGCTTTTAACTTTCATAATGTCATCGTGGTTTATATTAATTTTAATTGAATATTCTTTTATTCTTTATTTATAATAAATTATATTGGAGTCAATGACCTTCGATTTCAGGATGCTAGAAAACTTCAAATCAATCAATCAATCAGTGATTAGATTAGGATAGTGATGCAGTTTAAGGTATCAGAAAAAAAATCAGATAGGAAAAGACAACCTCTTGATAAACCACCTGGCATCACACCACACCATTTCAAAGAGCAAGAGGAAGAGAAAAAAAAAAGTTAGAATAGTGTGCCCGAGTGTACCCTCAAGCAAGAGAACTCTAACCCAAGACAGTGGAAGACCATGGTACAGAGGCTATGGCACTATCTAAGACTAGAGAACAATGGTTTAATTTTGGAGTGTCCTTCGCCTAGAAGAGCTGCTTACCATAGTTAAGAGTCTCTTCTACCCTTACCAACAGGAAAGTACTCAGAACAATTACAATACAGTAATTAACCCCTTGGTTAAAGAAGTGTTTAGTAATCTCATTGTTGTCCGGTGTATGAGGAAAGACGAGAATCTGTAAAGAATAGGTCAGACTATTCGGTGTATGTGTAGGCAAAGAAAATATAAGCCGTAACCAGAGAAAGGGATCCAGTGCATTACTGTCTGGCCAGTCAAAGGATCCAATAACACTCTGGTGGTAGTATCTCAACGGGTGGCTGGTGCCCTGGCCAACTTACTATATATTTAATATATATTTATTTGATTTATATTTCATATATTCAATACATATATATCCTATAAAATCCACTTATTTCTTCTAACTATTTCTTGCTCATTTTATATTAATGCATGCAATTACAGTAGAACTACCACCCAAATATTAAAAACAAAAACGTAAAGTATTTGAGTCCAAACATTATAAGTCATACATTATATTTTCAGTCATTTGCCGAAATGGCATCTATAAAATCCGTTAAATCCGTTAAACTCTTGTCTCACCGAATGCTTTCACCAGAGACAGTTATGCGACACGATTAAACAGTCAAAAAACCGAAAGTCAGTCCAGCGCCGAGCATACAGAATGCTTTTATCTCTGTCAAAAGGCTAACTCAAAGGGAGGGGAGCCTCTGTACCGTGTCGTTAAAATCTCACTTTGATTTGTCTGCTCCTTTTAGGTCGGGGTGGAAAACAATTTTGGCTGGGGATATGGCAACCTGGGAAACGTTAGCCCTGAAGGGATTCGCGCTCGACAAAGTATCTGAGGTACTGGTTGCACAACACAGGAAGGGGAATGGCTCTATTTATTTATTTATTTTCAATTTGATTTCTAACGCATTTGGATATTTGCTTGGTATGGAAGGCAAGATATAATATGTAGCAAATGCCAAGAGAATAGTAGGCAATTAGTTACAGAGAAGAGTAAGCGTTAAAATTGAATATTGTCAACTTTAAATATCTTTCTCTCCATTTTACAATGTGAGATAACTTTTGAACTAAAGGAACTAGATGGCTGGGATTGATCTCAAAATTTATTCTGTGTAGAAATTATGTTAAATTTTGTTCATCATCATTCTCTAATACAAGACTTTCATTACTATGGGTACGAAGAAAAAGGAAGCCATGTAAATAGGCTGAGGTTTACTCGAAGGTAAGGTGTTCCTCCTTAAACACAATTTGGTTCAAGTGTAATCAATAAAGATAACATTGTAAATGATGACGGAAACGATGTGACCAAGTTGTGGAATGATCTTCCTAATATGGTAGTTTAATCAGTGGAACTTCAAAAGTTTAAACTTGCAGCAAATGTTTTTATGTTGAAGAGGCTGACATAAGTCTTTTTATAGTATATATATATATATATATATATATATATATATATATATATATATATATATATATATATATATATATATATATATATATATATATATATATATATATATACACTATATATATATATATATATATATATACAGTATATATATATATAAATATATATATATATATATATATATATATATATATATATATATATATATATATATATATATATATATATTTATGAAATACCTGTTTTAATGTTGTTAATGTTTTTAGATTATTTTGTTTTAATTGTTCCTTACTTCTTATTTCGTTTATTTATTTCCCTTCCTCACTGGGCTATTTTTCCCTGTTGAAGCCCTTGGGCTTACAGCATAGAGCTTTTCCAGATAGGATTGTAGTTTAGCTAATGTTAATAATAATAATGATTACAATTTCTATATTTCTCGCTTCTTATTAATATCAAGATTGTATATTTTATCGCTAAACAAGAGTTTCCCTAGCGGATAGGGTGGGCTTGCAAATTATACTAAAATATATCAAGAGAGTGTAACATTATAGCAGACCTCGTATCTCCTTTGACAATTCAAGTAAAGGTAGAAGAAACTCTTCAGCTATGGTAAGCAGCTCTTCTAGGAGAAGAACATTCGAAAATCAAACCATTGTTCTCTAGTGTTGAATAGTTTCATAGCCTCTGTACCATGGTCTTCCACTGTCTTAGGTTAGAGTTCTCTTCCTTGAGGATACTCTCTGGCACGCTATTCTATCTTATTTCTCTTCCTCTTGTTTTGTTAAAGTTTATATAGGAAATATTTATTTTAATGTTATTGTTCTTAAAGTATTTTATTTCTCGTTGTATCCTTTCCTCACTGGGCTATTTTCCCTGTTGAAGCCCCTGGGATTATAGCATCTTGCTTTTCCAACTAGGATTGTAGCTTAACAAGTAATAATAATAATAAAAATGCATAAGATGGAATGAACATAGAGCTCAGGCGTCACTTGAAATAATTCTCAGTTCCGAAGTTAAATAAAGAGAAAATTTCTCAAATGCAAATGCAAACGCTCAGATGAACTTAAATCTTTCCCACGAACACCGACTCCAGTAAGCAGAATTATACAAGAACCAATGTTAATCTGAGATATTGTAGGTATCATACTGTATATCTTGGTTTGTGGCTCATATTGGTTATTTTTCAATGGGATTTATTTCCTTTCCTCCCTGGGCTATTTACCATGTTGGAGCCCTTCTGCTTATAGCATCTTGCTTTTACAACTAGGGTTGTTGCTTAGCAAGTAATAATAATAATAATAATAATAATAATAATAATAATAATAATAATAATAAAGGCTGACGACTGGGGCAATGAGGCCATTCAGTTCCCTATTGTAATAGGAGGAAAACACTGTAGTTGTACTATAAAGTACAGTAATGATTAAAGAGGTTAAAAAAGTTGGATAGCAAGGTGGAATAATGCAAAGGAACTCTGGTTAAAGGAACCTGCCTTTTAAGAATTCTAATCCAAAAAGGTGCGAAACTAGTTTTTCTTAGTCACTTTCTCACCACCCACCAGACGCCAGGTAGGCCTCCAGGCCTGTCAGTCGTCCTGCTTCAAGAATTGTCTCCATTCTTGGCGATCCTCATAGAGCCTCATCTCATCAACTTCCCGCAAACTGAAGCCTCCTCTCTACTCCTCTCTCTATGTTTTGTAGCCATCTCAGTTTTGATCTTCCTACCGGTCTCCTTCCTTTTGGTGTCCATTCCAAAAACCTTACAGGATATCGCTTACCTCCATTCTTTTGAAATGTCCAAACCATCTAAGCTATCCTCTCTCCGCAAAATCCAGAATCCCTTCCACTCCCAGTACTCTTCTAATATCTTCATTTCGTAGTCTATCCAGTCTTGTCACATCTTTTATGAGTCTTAAGGCTTTCATTTCAGCTGCTTGGAGTTGGCTTCTAGTTCTTGATGTTAATGTCCATGATTCATGGCCATAAGTCAATATTGGTCTTAAAATAGCTAGGTATATTATGGTTTTCACTTTGCGAGGTATGTTTCTGTCTTTCATTAGTGGGTAGAGCAGATACAAATTGTTACTGAATTTCTGAACTCGGGTAGTTATTTCCAGTTTTGGATCGTTTTGGTCACAAATCTCCACTCCTAAGTATTTGAAATTTCTACACTGTTTCAATGTATGACCTTCTAATTCTACATCTACGTTGTTTTGTGTTCGTGATAGGTGCACAATCTCTGTCTTAGGTGCATAATCACATAATTCTATTACTTATCTTGTTTCTTTATTTCCTTATTTCCTTTCCTCACTGGGCTATTTTTCTATGTTGGGGTCCTCGGGCATATAGCATCCTGTTTTTCCAACTAGGGTTATAGCTTGGCTTGTAATAATAATAATAATAATAATGATAATAATAATAATAATATAATTGATTCTATTAAATGCTGAATATCTTCGGAGTATATAGCACATTTCCCGGAATAAATTACTATTTAAGATATTTCGCTTTTGATTGATTTAGTTTGAATAATGATAAATAATCAGTTATTTATCCTCCTGCGTTAATTAGTGCAAATCTGTCGTTAATTAAAAATGGGAAAGTACTCGATATATGCATTGAAAGTCATCCAAAGAGTTCTTTAACAGCTGTGTGGAACATTGTCGTAATTAAAATATCAGTTTAGCTCCTAATTTATATACAAATAAGAATATATAAATAATGTATTTAAAAGAATTATAAGACTCAAGAATAGATAGTCATTAAATTTTTTTATTTATTTTGATAAGTCATGTCA
>NC_090727.1:164406983-164411983 GCF_036898095.1 Palaemon carinicauda | reverse complement strand
AAATTGGCTGACCAGAAGTCTTGATTTTTTTTCTCTTCTTTCTTTCTTTTTTTTTTTTTTATCAAGCAGCAGTAAGTACATTCAAGGTTCAAGGTTCAAGGTTCAAGGTTCTATCGTTTCAGTCATGGGAGACGAAAATTCAGATAGAGTTTCTAGGTTCCTAGAGGAACCGAATGACTTTTTGTTAAGGCAACTCTTCCCAGCAGAGCTAATTGAAGTGAGCTCACGTGCAGATTATATCCAAAATGCAGATAGAAAACAACAGATTCTAGAGGCCTTAGAGAGAGAATTTAATAGGTGTCAGGAAGAGCGTGAGTTGGAGATAGCAATTGAAGATAGGGACGAAGATCACTCCATAACTCGAGAACACTATGTTATGGGAGGAGCAGCAGCAGTGCCAATGTTACCATCAGCCATGTCATCAAACCAGACTGCCTACCGAACTTCAAGTCCAGCTGAAGTTGAATCTCATGAAGTAGTTCAGAGGTCAGGAGAGTCGTTGAGTACGAGAATGAAATTTAAAGCAGCTGAGCTCGAAATTGACCCACTGCGAGCTCAGTTGAGGAGACAAGGTCAGGATTCAAGACCCCCAAGGGCACAACCCATGGGAGGATTTTCAGAAAAAGATATGGCGGGACTCCTTCCATCCTATGATGAAAAGAATCCTGAAGGCTTCTTCCTGTCGTTTGAGAGAGTACTGAAAAGTCACCAGATCCCAGAGGACGCCTGGGCTCGCCTGTTGCCCATAAAGTTAACCGGGAAAGCAGTGGATGCGTACAATGCGGTATCCGACCCTGTTGCACACGATTATCGCTGGGTAAAGGCCTGGATCTTGAAAGTTTTCGAACTTGTGCCTGAGGCTTATCGCCAGAAGTTCAGGAACTTGAGGAAAGGATCAGAAAACTATGCAGAATATTGGAGACAAATGAAGATTAGCCGTGACAGGTGGGTGGAGGCCTCTCTTGGAAATAACAAGACTTTCGACAGGATAATGGAGCTCATGGGATTAGAACAGTTTCTGCTAATGTTGCCACCAGCCACTCGGCAATATATCGAAGATCGACATATCACTGACCCTGATGAGGCTTCTATACTGGCAGATGAGTATACACTGAGGGAAAAGATCAGGGGCTCTTCTGGCTCAAGATGGTGCCCTCCTTCATTTCAGCCAAACCAGCCTTCCAGGCCATTTTGGGGTAATTGGAGCCCCAGGGGGCCGGCACTATCGTATCCTCCATCAGAGAAAGGAGTAGGCGGAAACCCTACACATGGCAGTGCTAAAAACACTGGAAGTAAGAACAATGGAGCCTACCCTTCGGCTCCCCAAGTAAGACAGTGTTCCTATTGTCACAAACTCGGACATGACGTTAGCTGCTGCTGGCTCAAAGGAAATTATGGACCAGGGGGAAAGAAGTTCTCTAATCAAAATCATAAGAGGGACGACCAAGCACTTAATGTTAATGAGGTTATGAGAAGACAGACATCATGCCAAGGGATGATGAAGAAGAGAGACATGGCCATAAGGCAAGGACAGGAAGCCTTCATTCATGCAGGATCTGTGTCTCTGCAGGACCAAGGTACCAAGCCTGTACAGATAAGGATTATGCGTGATACTGGAGCTGAGCAGACTGTCTTGCACAGAGCAGTCTTACCCTTCGATGAATCGTCCACCTTGGGAGAAAGTGTCATGGTTCGCTACATTAAGGGAAGAGAGGAATTGCCCTTATATGCAGTGACTTTAAGCTCTTCTTTTATTTCCGGTACATTTCCAGTTGCTTTGGTGGATGAGGAACCCATGCAAGGGGTACAGTTATTGTTAGGAAATGACATAGCTGGACAACGATGTTGCACAGCATCATGTCAAATTCATGCTGACAAGAATGAAGGGGAGGTGAAGATTGAACAAAATGAATATCCAGCATGTGCTATTACCCGTGCTAGTACCACTCAACAGAAAAAGGACAGAGATAATGTTCCTACCGGAGCGCTTGTGGGTACTTTTCCCCAAATGCTCAGGGGAGTGGTGCAGCCTGGTTTATTATGTTCAGAATACTCGAGGGAGTCGCTCATTGAGGCTCAGAAACAAGACTCAGAACTTGCAAGGATAAGGGATGAAGCTGGATCCCTGAGCGAACTCGAGGCTGAACCCTCTGGTTACTATTTAAAGGATGATGTCCTAATGCACAAATGGCGGCCTAAGAAAGTGCCTGCTGATGCTGAATGGACCATTCTATATCAGGTGGTAGTGCCACCACAGTATCGAGAGATTTTAAGGTTGGCTCATGAACAACCAATGGGAGGACATTTAGGAGTACGCAAAACGCGTGAGAAAATTTCCCGGGAATTTTATTGGCCAAATTTGAACAGAGGAGTTGCAGAATATTGCCGTAGTTGTCACTCGTGCCAAGTGATAGGTAAAAAGGATCCAAATCATCGAAAGGCACCATTGCAACCCATCCCCGTGGTGGAAGAACCCTTCTCCAAGATCATCAGGGATATTGTCGGACCTCTGCCAAAGATAAAGAAGGGAAACACCCATTTGTTGACGCTAATGTGTGCGTCGACGCGCTTCCCTGAAGCGTACCCGTTGCGGACAGCGACGAGTCCCAATGTGTCGCGGGCTCTGGTACAGTTCGTGACCACATTCGGGTTACCAAAGGTTATTCAAACTGACAGAGGTAGTGTCTTCATGTCGAAAATCTTTGAAGGCACCCTTAAGGAGTTAGGAGTGCAGCACATAATGTCCTCTGCTTATCACCCACAGTCTCAAGGTGCCTTGGAAAGGTTTCATGGCACGCTCAAAAATGCATTACGTGCATACTGTGAAGACCAGAAAACACGAGATTGGGACACAGGCGTGCCGTTCTTGTTGTTTGCTATCCGAGATTCATGGCAAGAATCTCTGGGGTTTTCCCCCTTCCAGCTGGTCTTTGGACATCAAGTGCGTGGACCTCTCAAACTTTTGAGGGAGATATGGACCCATGAGGAACAAAGTACTAATGTGCTAGACTATGTGGTGAAGTTCCGACAGCGCTTGCACGAGGTCTGCCAATTGGCTCATGAAGAAATGAAGAAGTCTCAAGAAAAAATGAAAGCCTGGTATGACCAAGCAAACAGGACAGAAGCACGACAATTCCAAGTGGGAGATGATGTGCTCATCTTTCTACCTGTGCCTGGTAGTCCCTTAGCGGCCAAGTACCAGGGGCCATATAAGGTCGTGAAGAAGCTCAGCGAATTGGATTATGTGGTAGGGACACCGGACCGAAGAAAGGAACACCAGGTGTGTCACGTCAACATGATAAAACCATATGTTGTTCGGAATACCAGTGGTAATGTCAGTGCCCAAAACCCATCACCAGTCCCTGTGCCTGTTCATGTATCAGTAATAAGGAGACAGGTACAGCAAACAGAAGAGGAGGAAGACCAGAACCCTCAAGGTGAAGAAGAGGAGGAAGAACAGGATACTTCTGGGGAAGAAGTGGAAAAAACCAGTTTCAAGGGCATGCCACTCGAAGCCCGACTTAAGAATTCGGAGGTTCTCAGAGACTTCAAGACCAAGGTCTCTCACCTAGCTCCCCAGCAGCAAGAGGATGTCCAAGCTTTAGTGGAAGAGTACGCAGTGCTGTTTCCTGATGTTCCCAGCCGGACAAATGTAATGGAGCATGATGTGGACGTGGGAGATGCACGCCCAGTCCGTCAACACGCGTACAGAGTATCACCAAAGAAGAGAGAACTGCTTGGGAAAGAAATTGATTACATGCTCGAGCATGGGATTATTAGGAAGAGTTCCTCACAGTGGAGTTCACCGTGTGTGTTAGTGGAAAAGCCTGATGGTGGAGTCAGATTCTGTACTGACTATAGGAAGGTGAACAACGTCACAAAGCCAGATTCTTTTCCCTTGCCACGTATTGATGACTGCGTGGATACCATCGGGAATGCTAGATATATCACCAAGTGTGATTTGTTGAAGGGATATTGGTGTGTTCCGCTCACTGAGAGAGCCAAAAGGGTTTCAGCTTTTGTACACCTCAAGGATTATTTGAATATAATGTGATGCCCTTTGGGATGAGAAATGCTCCTGCGACATTCCAGCGGATGATCAACAGTCTGGTACAGGACATAGAAGGTGTTGTCGCATATATGGATGACATTGTTATCTACAGTGACTCTTGGAAAGAACACCTGAAGAGACTAAAAGCCCTTTTCCAGAGTTTAGCAGAGGCCAACTTGACAATCAACCTCTCCAAGTGTGACTTTGGACAGGCGACAGTCACCTACTTGGGTCATATAGTAGGTCGAGGATCTGTTCGCCCAGTACAGGCAAAGGTTGAGAGCATTCAACAATTTCCAGTCCCGCAAAGCCGCCGAGCATTGCGTCGGTTCTTGGGAATGACCGGCTATTACAGAAAGTTCTGTGAGAATTACTCTACCATTGCTTTGCCTCTCACTAATCTTCTCAAGAAGAATAACAAGTATGTTTGGTCTAACCATTGTCAAGACGCATTTGACTCCCTGAAGAGGTTGCTAAGTCTATCACCGGTGCTGAAAGCACCAGATTTTGACAGAGAATTTGAAGTAGCAGTAGATGCCAGTGATCATGGGGCTGGTGCAGTCTTATTGCAGGAAGATGATCAAAACATGAAACACCCTGTGGCATACTTCTCTAAGAAATTTAACCGGCATGAAAAGAACTATGCCACTGTAGAAAAGGAGCTATTGGCTTTAGTACTTGCCGTAGAACATTTCTCTATTTACCTTCAATCTAATTCATTGCCCACTAACATCTTTACAGATCACAATCCCTTAACATTCTTGCATGCAATGAAAAATAAGAACCGCAGACTACTCAAATGGAGTCTACGGCTACAAGAAGTAAATTTGAACATTTTGCATATTCCAGGGACTCAGAACATTCTAGCAGACTGTCTTTCAAGGATGAATTAGAGTTGGGGCGTATGAAAGTAATTTGGGAATAGTTATAACTGTCATTTGATTATTTT
>NC_090727.1:164356983-164396983 GCF_036898095.1 Palaemon carinicauda | reverse complement strand
ATTAGTATAGTTTTTGTTCATGTAATAGAGTTTGTATGCACAAACCTAATTCCGGTTTAAATACTTCCATAACTTTTGATGATAATGATAAATTTCCATCTGTGGAATGTTATATGCATTTCCAGTAAATGCTTGGTTCGTACAGTCTAAAAGTTAGGTATACACTATATTAATATTATGCAGGTCACACTAATGCTTGGAATGTATTTTTTCTGGGGTTCGGGTAGGCCAATTACAGCACAGTCGATCTATGATGACATTATGTTCTGATGGCCCATGAAACACACTGCTGTTTGTTTAAAATACTTATTTCTCGCATTACTTCAGTTTTGCAAGCATCTCTATATGCGAACCTTGTAGTTTGCTCACGTAATAGGTTAGATGTGAGCTGATACCTTTTCATTTTCCATTTTTGTACAGAGAATATAAATTATAATCTTATTATTTATTTGGATGTACGGAGAGATATGAAGGCGTCCATTGTGAATGATTGATTGATTAATTTTGAGTTTTCTGGCATCCTGACTGTCATATCTTGGAAGATGTCCTATTCGTAAGCTTGCTATAAGAATATGTTGTTAAAATATTTTAATTGTTCATTACTTCTTATATCCTTTATTTATTTCCTTATTTCCTTTCCTCACTTGGCTATTTTTCCCTGTTGGGGCACCTGGGCTTAGAGCATTCTGCTTTTCCAAGAAGAGTTGTAGCTTAGCAATTAATAATAATAATAATAATAATAATAATAATAATAATAATAATAATAATAATAATAATAATAATAATAATAATAATAGTAGTTAGACGTTGTTGCCCCATTGCCTTTCTCTTATCTCCAAATTTACTTTGCAGTTTCCTTGCCTGTAATTAGGCGACCTAAAGAGAACGTTAAGACTGTCATTACCAACAAGGGAGTAACCTTGCTTTATTTTAGAAGCCTTATGGCTTATAATGGCTCACACTTGGAATAGCAGGACATTAGTATTGCCACAATTACTGATAAACAAATCAAAGTATTCTGAAACCTTTTACCATGACCAGGATTCGAACATGGGTCCTCTGCGGTTGTAGGTGACAGTGAATACAGTACAAACACAGAATGAATGAATGTCTTGAAGTTTTCTGGCCTCCCGACATCAAAGGTCATTGATGCCGGTATCGTTTATTATTAATAAAGAGTGGAAAAATATTCATTTAAAACCATATAAGCAAATATGTTTTGAAAGTTAGACTTCAGAAGACCTGCTTCTGAAATAAACATACAGCCATCAAAAGAGAAGATTGGGTAGATGTGGTCAATGTTCAGGGCAGAATGAGTTTTATATATTATTTACTTTGGGAGTAATTCATCCCAAAGATTGAAATATTCTATACCATATAAACAAAGTAAAACGCCGGGTTGCAAAATGTTTCCATTCACGCTATGACATTCTCATGATAATCACATCCAACAAAACAGAATAATTACAAAAAAAGTTCACTTTTCCTAGACGGAATTAACGTTAAAGAAACAACCATTTTATAAATACAAATTCATTATATAACCTCTGTACCATGGTCTTCCCTGTCTTAGGTTAGAGTTCTCTTGCTTGAGGGTACACTTGGGCGCACTAGTCTATCTTATTTCTCTTCTTGTTTTGTTAAAGTTTTTATAGCTTATATACAAAATATTTATTTTAATGTTTTTAATGTTCTTCAAATATTTTATTTTTTCATTGTTTCCTTTTCTTACTGGGCTATTTTTCCTGTTTGAGCACATGGGCTTAAATTATCCTGCTTTTCCAACTGGGGCTGTAGCTTAGCAAGTTATAAAAATAATAATCCTTTCCTCACTGGGCTATTTTCCCTATTGGAGCATCTAGGATTAGAGCATGCTGCTTTTCCAACAAGGGTTGTAGCTTAGCAAGTAATGATAATAATATTAATATTAATAATAATAATAATAATAATAATAATAATAATAATAGTAATTATATTAATAATAATAATAATAATAATAATAATAATAGTAATAATGATAATAATAATAGTAATGATAATATTAATGATAAAAATAATATTTTTCAGATAAGGACCAGCTTTTATGGACTGGTCCAGTTAGTGCAATAACAAAATAAACGGCAAGAACGTTAATCAGAATCACTAATAAATATAGCTTTTACATCAATTTCGAACATTTTGCTCAAAATATCGTCAAATTTAGACCTGGGCTCAGATGATTTTATTTCTATTTTTAGCTCTGTAAAAGCACGCGCTAAGAGGGTTTATTGCGGTAGAATAAAAGGTTTATACCGTATGCATAAAATGGGTCTATGAGTCTAACGTTGCTTACTTTTGGTAGAACATTCAAATTTGTTTGTTTGTTTAATTGGTAGAATAAAGGCACTGCACCTAGATGTACATCGTCATCCTTTATTTGTCCTGATTTAAAATTTCTCTCTCTCTCTCTCTCTCTCTCTCTCTCTCTCTCTCTCTCTCTCTCTCTCTCTCTCTCTCTCTCTCTCTCTCTCTCTCTCTCGTTTTTATAGTTTTATATATGAAAGATCTAATTTAGTTCTGTTACTGTTCTTAGTATATTTTATTTTGATTGTTTAATAGTTTTATTGTAGTTTTTTTATTTCTTTGTCTCCTTTCTTCTTTGGGCTATTTTTCCCTGTTGGAGCCCTTGGGCTTATAGCATCTTGCTCCTCCAAGTAGGGTTGTAGCTTAGCTTGTGATATATATATGTATATATATGTGTTTATATATATGTATGTATATATATATATATATATATATATATATATATATATATATATATATATATATATATATATATATTGTGTGTGTGAGTGTGTGTGCATGTCGCTTAAGCATCCAAAACATACTGCATATGGAAATTCCGTTTTAGTAAATCAATTAATAACAGCGAAAGCCGAACATACATCAGTAAATTAATGGAGAGCTTTCTACGTTAAATCGCAATTACCATTTGGTCAAAACATCATCGGGCAAAGTTCAGTACCATCCACTTTGATTTCGTACGTACCCATATCATACAATATTGTATTATTATTATTATTATTATTATTATTATTATTATTATTATTATTATTATTACTTGCTAAGCTACAACCCTAATTGGAAAAGCAGGATGCTAAATGCCGAGGGGCTCCAACAGGGAAAATAGCCCAGTGAGGAAAGGAAACTAGAAAAATAAGAATTTAAAAAGAGTATCATTAAAATAAATATCTTATATAAACTAAAAAAAACTTAAACAAAACAGGAGGAAGAGAAACAAGACAGAACAGCGTGCCCAAGTGGGTCCTCAAGCAAGAGAACTCTAACCCAAGACAGTGGAAGACCACGGTACAGAGGCTATTGATTCTAATTATAGATATAAACAACATAGAAAAAGCACAATCAGATTTGATTTTTAATGGTGATGGTTTGAGTTCTTATATTGCTTTGTAATTGTCCAGAAACACAACACACCTATACATACTACAGGTTTGGATTAGGATATCATCATCGCCTCCTACGCCTATTGGCACAAAGGGCCTCGGTTAGATTTCGCCAGTCATCTCTATCTTGAGCTTTTAAAACAATACTTCTCCACGCATCATCTACTTTACCCTCCATAGTCCTCAGTCATGTAGGCCTGGGTCTTCCTACTCTTTAGTGCCTTGTGGAGCCCAGTTGAAAGTTTGGTGAATCAATCTCTCCTGGGGAGTGCGAAGAGCATGCCCACAGAAAGGAGGACTCTGGGGAATATAAGAAGCTATAGAGGTGCAGATATTGGTAGTGAATACTATACTAAGCAGCTCTTTTAGGGTAGGGACACTCCAAAATCAAACCATTGTTTTCTAGTCTTGGGGAGTGCCATAGCCTCTGTCCCATGGCCTTCCACTGACTTGGGTTAAAGTTCTCTTGCTTGGGCACACTATTCTATCTAATTTCTCTTCCCCTTCTTTTATTAAAGTTTATATAGTTTATATAGAAAATAATTATTTTAATGTTACTCTAATTAAAATGTTTTATTTTCCTTTTTTCCTTTCCCCACTGGGCTATTTTCCCTGTTGGAGCCCCTGGGCTTATAGCATCCTGCTTTTCCAACTAGGGTTGTAGCTTAGCAAGTAGTAATAATAATAATGATAATAATGTATAGTTTGGTTGTATTGAATTGATGTAGAATTTTCCCCTCGATCTCAGTACATTCGTGGCTAGAACCCTATAGCCCAAGTATACATGAAGACTACATCAACTCCATTTATCTTTTTCGTCCGGACTGCCAACACAAAGGGTGTCACAAACCCTTCTTACTTGGAAAATTGGCTCCCGTTGGATATGTCCGGAACTGTACATATTCAAAGGATCCTAATTCTTGTTAACATCTCATGTATATGAACTCTATCATTATAACGTTTATTTCCATATTTCATATATATATATATATATATATATATATATATATATATATATATATATATATATATATATATATATATATATATGTATATATATAGAGAGAGAGATAGATATAAATATATGTAAGTGTATAATATATATATATATATATATATATATATATATATATATATATATATATATATATATATATACATATGTAGTAAGTTGTAGCGTTTTAAATAGAAATGCAGTTTAAGTGTCCAAGAAATGTAAGAAGCCAACTTAGTTCTAACAATATATAAAACTTTGATATGAGCTTCTAAAGTTTGTAATATTTTCAACAATGTCATATTATTATGGCCTGTCAAAAGATTTTGTTCTTTATAATACAATAATTAATCGGGGTTTAACTCAAGTGCAGTAAATAGTATTTTTATTAAGTCTTCCCTATAGTGTCCTATAAATTTGTTCAGAGAAATGTTTATCATACAAAATTTCTTATGAAAATCGTAAAATTTGAAGAAATTCCTTCAAGCCACGGCACTCAAAATTATATTTACTTGAACAAATCATTGATTAATCCAAAAATTTTTAACAGATAACAACAACCAAAAAAGTTGGTAATTAATGAAACGGAAATTATTTGCAAGGTACTGAATGTGATCCCTATTCCAAAACATTATAGTACTTTTATGCAAATATTACCATTTTCATATTTTCACGACAGCTCACTAGACAAATAAATTCTTTCTCATCAAACATATATTTGTGATTGAAAGCATTGTATCTTGTCCTAAAATGTTTGTATTTAAAGTTTATATATATATATATATATATATATATATATATATATATATATATATATATATATATATATATATATATATATATATATATTTATATATATATATATATATATATATATATATATATATATATATATATATGTGTGTGTGTGTGTGTGTGTGTGTGTGTATACACACATATATATACTGTATATTTAAGTATGTGTATGTGTACGAATATATATATATATATATATATATATATATATATATATATATATATATATATATATATATGTGTGTGTGTGTGTGTGTGTGTGTGTGTGTGTATACACACATATATATACTGTATATTTAAGTATGTGTATGTGTACGAATATATATATATATATATATATATATATATATATATATATATATATATATATATATATATATATATATATATATATATATATATATATATATATATGTGTGTGTGTGTGCATTCTTAGGAACACGGAGACTCCATTGCTGTCCTTTTGAAGATGGACGCGTTCAACCAATGTGGGCACGTAACTAATGGTATAGCCCTTTGCTCTCGTTTGGTAGTTCGAGATTCGCTCCCGGTCTACCCCCTCATCAGCCGATCTTGCAATTAATTATCAATTAGAAAATGAGGGCTAAAATATTTAAAGTTAACAACTTCAAAGATATCAAGATTAACAATGGCTAGAAACTTCTTATACATGAAATATTTAGCCAGTAGGAGGTCTCGTTACAGTATGATCGAATTATTGAAGAATTGTTCACTTAGGTTTTCCATTAATTTTTATTTTGGAAAGTCACAAACAGAGCCAACTAAAAGATGATCTCAAGTCTAAACACGAATTTAGATCCCGACGTAAATACGCAGATTTTTGCGTTGATTTACAGAGAAGGGGAACGAAATATATACTGAACGCCGAAAGAAACGTGAATACAGAAGGTGTATTGAACATTATGTATTTTCTTCAAGCTGATATGAACATAATAATTAAGGATATAACACAATTCATTAGCAATAACTAAAAGTCATTTATCTGGACTTTAGACATCATCTGTGTTCACGTGAGGTCATGTGGAAGTTAACTGAAGTAGGGGTAAACCTCAATACTTTATTTGGCCGCTATTTGCATCACAAGCGAGACACGTCGTCTGTGCATGGAGTGAATAAGATGGTTGGTAATGTTATAGGAGCCCGTGGGATAGTTATCTCCAGTTGTGCAGCTATCATTGGCCTTTGATGCATCATGTTCAAATAACTCTGCATTTCATCCAACAAGTGGTCGAGATCAGGACTAAGAAAACTCAAGACAAAACAAGGATTTGCTCCTAGAGAAAGTACTAATTATAGGCCGAGTTTTAGAAATACCCCTTAAAGGTTTAAAAGCCACTCATGTCTGGCAGAGGCAAGGGACAGTTACATTGCCCTATCAAGCAAGACAGTGCCTTAGAGACTGACCATATACACAAATGATTACCGCCCAAGCCCCTCTCCACCCAAGCTAGGACCAAGGAAGGCCAGACAATGACTGCATGGGAGTTACTCAGATATGCATGACATCAAATGCTATTTTACAGGTTCATATTTAGGTCATCCGTGCTTGATAGTAGTGAATGCATAGAGTAAATGGTCTGAATTAATTCTTATACAGACAACAACATCAAATGTAACCAGGGCATGTTGTTCGTAATGTGCTGTTGCAAGAAGGCTTGAGTAATCCTGACAGGGTGGGGACGAGCATCTTCCTATTTAAACAGGAAGTTTCTTTGTCTTGTAAACAACACGTACAACCTGGGGCCTCAACAACTGATCAATATAACGCTGAGCAGTGACACCATTGCCCTTACCAGTACTAACGTTCTGAAAGATTACAATGTCAGTTGTCTGATTAACCATTCGAGAACATATATTATATGAAATCATTTAGATATAAATGAGAAAGAATGAAGGGGCAAACAAAAGAAATTGACCAAGTACATCGAGAAAGATGGGCAGATGTAGGCATTTACTAAGAGAAACGCGATCTCAGAGACTGATGTAGAGATGCGAATGGAAAGAGAAACTCGACAAATATGAAAGAAATGGAGGGAGAAATGAAGACTTAAATGTCACACACCCCCCCCCCCCCAAAAAAAAAAAAAAAAAAAAAAAAACAGAAAGGAGAAATTGAATTCACAATATATATCACACATTGCAAAATAAACCCTTCCAATCATGAAGGAAATGAATTCTTGATACTAAGAGAAATATCATAACGCACGAAAATGGCTTATCTGCACAAGCATGTCGGGGAAATACACGAAATGCTCCTCGTCTTCCTCCAGCTGCAAACTTCGTGTAATGATACGTCCAGACAAAGAGAATACATATATGAGGTTGGAGTTCTTTGATACACGAGGGGATTTCTCCAACTCGCGACATGAAAGTGGACACTTCAACATTTTCAAACCCGTTGCAGCGTTTTCCCAAGGCCAGGGTTTTATTTTTTTTTTTTTTCACCAGAGTGAGTAATGGAAATTGGCGACTTCGCATCGTCAGGGCTGGACTGTGTTGGATTTCAAAGAACGATTTTTGACCAATTAATAATTGAACTTTGGTTGAGGAATAGAGCCTGTTGCAGAGTAACGAAAAGACATGTATTGGAAGATATGTTTGCTTGAATACAGAGCCTGTTGTAGAATAACGAAACTATATATATATATATATATATATATATATATATATATATATATATATATATATATATATATATATATATATATATATATATATTGGAAGATATGTATAAATGAAGTTTGCTTGAATACAGAGCCTGCTGTAGAGTAACGAAACTATACTGTATATATTGGAAGATATGTATAATTGAAATTTGCTTGAATACAGAGTCTACTGGAGAGTAACGAAACTACATACTGTATATTGGAATATATGTATAATTGAAGTTTGCTCGAATACAGAACCTGTTGTAGAGAAACGAAACTATAAATTTAAAAATATGTATCATTGAACTTTTCATGAATATAGAGCCTTCTGCAGAGTAAGGAAACTATATATTAAAAGATATGTATAATTGAAGTTTGCTTGAATACAGAACCTGTTGTAGAGTAACTAAACTAAATATTTCAATATATGTCTAACTGAACTTTGCTTGAAGAATTGAGCCTATTGCAGGGTATCGAAACTATTATATTTTTAGCAATGTTTAAAGATATGTATTATTCTTTATATATATATCATGATCATCATCTTGTGACGGGCGGAGAGAAGGTTGTGACTCAAAGACAGGATGGAAGCAACTGAGTAAATTTATTATAGAACACTCTCCTTTATATACAAAACCTCAAAGCAATAAGAAATATCATGTTAAAAAAACAGACGCTGTTACAGAGGAGAAAAGCAGACATGTTTATTCTGGTTCTTTTTAGTGCGAGGGAAGAGCGAAGATACAAGCATAATATATACACAAAACGAACTCTGTACGGTCGTGTGACACACGGTTGGTACAATCTCCTCCTACGCCTATTGGCTCAAAAGGTCTCGGTTAGATTTTGCCAGTCGTCTCTATCTTGAGCTTTTAATTGAATACTTCTCGTGTCATCATCTACTTCGTGCTTTATAGTCCTCAGCCATGTAGGTTTGGATCTTCCAACTCTTCTAGTGCCCTGTGGAGCCCAGCTAAACGTTTAGTGAACTAACCTCTCTTGGGGAGTGCGAAGAGCATAACCAAACCATCTCCATCTACCCGTCATCAAGATCTATATTAGAAGGTCTTGAATAATTTTCCTATGAATTAATATACTGACATTATTGATAAACGTAAATAAACCAGTGAATTCGAATACCCAACGTAAGAATTATGTAACGAAGTTGAAAGTAAAATAGAGAACGATCAACATTGTTTTAATCAGTTGTATTACAAGTTTCTTCCTCCATATTTGTTTTATTTTTTGTTTATTCATAATTCGCATGTAAATTGCATTAGCTAATGAAAGTTTGTTATATATGTAAATATTTACTATCTGTCATAACTTTGAAATTTCGGTTCATTGATGTGAATACTCGGTGATAGTTTTATCTTTTATTTTGCATACTAAGAGAAATTAGCATAATTTAATTGAGTTCCGTACTATTTTAATGAATTACATTCCGTACGAAGTCGCAATTCACATATATTCAACTTAGATGTGTCATTTGGCTGGAGAATGGAAGAGAAAATATAAGAATTCTCTCGATTTATCGGTTTTACATCTTTGGCAGTTGCAATTTTTATAGACAAAAAAAATCTCAACACCAATAGCTGAATAACAGCCATTCAAAATTCTTTTTCTTCACCCAACGGGTTAACTACTGCACTGTAACTGTTCAGTGGCTACTTTCCTCTTGGTAAGGGTAGAAGAGACTCTTTAGCTATGGTAAGCAGCTCTTCTAGGAGAAGGACACTCCAAAATCAAACCAGTGTTTTCTAGTCCTGGGTAGTGTCATAGCCTCTGTACCATGGTCTTCCACTGTCTTGGGTTAGAGTTCTCTTGCTTGAGGGTACTCTCGGGCACGCTATTCTATCCAATTTCTCTCTTTCTTGTTATGTTATAATTTTTATAGTTTATAGAGGAAATTTTATTTCAATGTTTCTGTTCTTAAAATATTTTATTTTTCCTTTTTTCGCTGAGCTATTTTCCCTGTCGGGGCCCCTAGGCTTATAGCATCCTGCTTTTACAACTAGGGTTGTAGCTTAGCAAGTAATAATAATAATAACAAAGGTTGACTACGACAATCTATTCACTCTTAGCACAAATCAGTCGAGAGGTAACGGATACATGCTGGAATTGAAAAGATGCCCCACTCAATGTGCTAATTTATTTACATACAAAATAGGAAAGACATGGAACAAACTTCCAGCGGATGTAGTAAACAATGTTAAAAAGACGTGATTTTAATCGGAAAATCTCCGTAAAAAATATACTGTTCTTAGTCGTACTTCAGTAAAATACAGCCGACCGTAATTTTTACCATACTTTATTATCTTTTACGGTTTGGTGACCGTATTATCACTCCTTTAACTCGATATATCCGTTTTTAAAACGGCAAATGCCTGAAAACATTTATTCCAGGATTTTTACTGTTTTTACAGCAAATTTTTAACATTGAACAGTAACACAGTACACGAATTCAAGAATAAGTTAGACAAGATCTTATAAGCTCCCTAAACGCTTAAACTAAATCGCTCTACCCAAGAGCAAATGTAGTCTCTGCTGATGGACTAAAAAGTATTTGAACATCCATAATTCCTGTAACCCTTTGTAACAGGGATATGTCTGTATTGTTAAGAATTTACAATGATAATTTTAATGTTTTTATGTTAAACAGGCTGACATAAGTCTTGTAATAGTTTACATATGACATTTCTGTTTTGACGTTGTTACCGTTTGTAGAATGATTTATTGTTAATCTGTTCTCATCATTTATTTATTTCCCTGTTTCCTTTCCTCTCTGGGCTATTTTTTCCATGTTGGAGCCCTTGGGCTTATAGCATCTTGCTTTTCCAACTAGGGTTGTAGCTTGGCTAATAATAATAATAATGATAATAATTAAAAGTAATTATTGATAATAATCTCGGCGTAAGAGGATTACCCATGTAATAATTCAAGAAAAATTTCCTTCAAATAATATTTAAATGCATAATAAATGACATATAAAATACTCTCCATGTATTTTAAGTAG
Source organism: Palaemon carinicauda (assembly GCF_036898095.1). Classification (NCBI taxonomy): domain Eukaryota; kingdom Metazoa; phylum Arthropoda; class Malacostraca; order Decapoda; family Palaemonidae; genus Palaemon; species Palaemon carinicauda. The sequence goes on along the minus strand of NC_090727.1, from coordinate 164,386,066 downwards.
TTAATAAAGAGGAAAAACTGTGAGATCACAAGAATTTGGTGCCTGTATTTCACGTATTCAAAACGAGATAGGCGTGTTTTTGCTATTATGTTTCAAGAAGGTAATTTATTGGTCCCAGATCCATTTCCATGAAAGATATATTAAGATGCGAATAACAAAATAACAATTGCTATATTATTAAAAATTTGTCGTCAATAAAACGGTAAAAATCCTGGAATAAATGTTGCCATTTTAAAAAAGATATATTGACGTAAAGGAATGATATTACGGTCACCACCCCATAAAATATAATAACAAAGTATGGTAAAATTACGGTAGCCTGTATTTGACTGAAATACAGCTGAGACCAGTATATTTTTACGGAGAAATTCTAATTAAAACTACGGTTTTTTTAACAGTATAGGGGATTACTATCAGCTCCCTGAATACCAGGCTGTTTAATCTACAGATTACCCCTGCCCTTTAAATCTTCATTAAGGAACTGGTTTTTTCAAGGAAATAATAGAAATAAAAATAACAATAAAAAATATTTCTGTTGAGAAAATTGTCATTTTTCAGCAGGTATCATTAATCACCACCGATTCCCCTTTAGCTGAGTAAACAATCCAACAGACGATGCACTGTCGCGTAATTATTCACTTGTTCCCCCGTCTCATAAGAACTAAATTAGAATTCAAGACGTAAAGCGATGTCTTCAACCGACCGAAGGCTGTCTTTATTTTTTTACAAATAGATAATTTGTGTTCAGATGTATATGAGAGTATGCATAAGTATTCATTTCCTTTGTCCCTAAACGATGATTTTATATATATATATATATATATATATATATATATATATATATATATATATATATATATATATATATATATATATATATATATATATATTTACTTTGTGGCAGATACGTACTATTTTACTTATAGTGAAGAACATGAGAACATCGTAGGATATCAAATTATCTTGAGTTGTTGTTGTTGTTGTTGTTGTTGTTGTTGTTGTTATTCTTGTTGTTGTTGTTTTTGTTTCTGTTTTTGTTGGACGTACAATCATGAGATCAAGAAAATTTGAAAGTATATAACGTACTGGGAAGTATGACCCGAACAATAGAATATTATTAAGAAGCGTTCCTATCGCTGTAAAGCTTGTCACTTAAATAGACGAAAGTATAAATTCGCCAAGAGACACTTTACGTAGCTTAGATACATTTATGCGATGGGATCTTATGAGTTCATCTTCTCGACAGAGTCCAGTCTCTCTCTCTCTCTCTCTCTCTCTCTCTCTCTCTCTCTCTCTCTCTCTCTCTCTCTCTCTCTCTCAGAGATAGTCCCAGAAGGTATGGAACCAATCTACACGTAATCTACAGGCAGTCACTTTTTTAATCTGCTATTATATCTCTGTGTATTAATCTTTTCTATCTTTATAGTTTGGAATATGTTAATATGGGGATAAAAATATTTGGCCTTCCAGTAAACACTGTCTTCACAGATGTTTGTGAAGTATCATTAAAGATGAAGTAGAGTAAGGTTATGAGGGTGGATCGAAGCCAGGTTGATACTGTGGGATATGATGGAAGAAGCCCTGGATTTGCATAGATATATCGTAGTAAATGTAATAGTTGATGATGAGATGCGAGAACAAGCGAGTCACAAAGTAGTGGAAGCATGAAAAGAAATAATGCGTCTGATATACAGTAAAATAGAAAGAGTCTGTTGAAGCGAAGGTGATAATGTATGAAGGAGTAGTTGTGCCTACTCGCCTTTTTTAATTGAATTTGCATGTTGAATACAAAGGATAGAAAAAAGGGCTTAGCTTGTTGAATATCTTTATATGTTTAATATATTTATTATAGGAATAAATGAAATGACTGAATTACTACTAAGGTTAACCTAAGTAGAATGATGGAACAGAGCTCTTTTTAAATGGTTTTGTCACGTGAAAAGGATGGATGATGTTATGTTCAATGTAGAAATTAAGAAATATAAGTAGATTTTTAAAAGGATCAATAGATGAATGGAAAATGGCATTGGGAAGAAACTCCTTCAATATCCTAGACGCGCTATAATGTAAATAACTTGAAGATGAATGTTGCACACTTTGTAAGTGGACACAAACCTCTGATGATGATCTTGAATTAAAAAAAAAAAAGAAATACGTGTGAAGGGCCAAGATCAGGTTGTGACTCAAAGGCGAGATGAAAGCAACTGAGTAACTTTATTACAGACACATCGATTATATATACACACTAGGTCCCGGTAAAAAGGCCACAAAATACAAACATGCAATTTCCTGTCAAACCGGCAACCGGTTCTGTTAAAAGTTAACGATGAAGTAGGCGGACAGGTTAATACAAGTTGCTGTCAGTGCAAGGGGAGAGCGAAGATACAAAGGATAATATATACAAAAAAAAGAGAAATGTCGTTACTATGTACGATCGTGTGGCACATAGGTGGTACAAAAGGCTGATATTACAGTTTTTTTTTTTTTTTTTTTTTTTTTTTTTTTCGGAACCAATACAGTTTGAGGAAACGACTTAATATTAGGAGAGTATATATATATATATATATATATATATATATATATATATATATATATATATATATATATATGTATATATATGTAATATATATATATATACATATATATTATATATATATATATATATATATATATATATATATATATATATATATATATATATATATATATATATATATATATATATATATATTACCATTGATAGGTAATATATTAGTGGTGTCTGGAGAAATGCTCACACACAAATATATTTATATTTGCGTGTATATATACATATATATATATATATATATATATATATATATATATATATATATAATTTATATATATTTGTATATATATATATATATATATATATATATATATATATATATATATATATATATTGATAGCATGTGTGCCTGCAATTGATGCATACATCTACATAACTCGTTTGCGATTGATATTCTTATAATTAAATGTTTCACACGTCAACTAATACTTTACCAGTTGATCAGCTGAAGTTGACACGCAGAGAAATATTCAAACAAAAACTCTTTCCCTGTAGTAGTCACCGTACATATTTTGAAACTGTAAAAACATTTATGTGCACCGGCGTGAAATTATGTCATAATTGATTGAAATTTGTATAATTTATATTTTAGGTTTTCTATATTGATGAATTTGTAGTGATTACATCAACAGTACCATCTCACTTTCTTTTATCTATTTGGAAATAGTGAGGGGTGTAATATTTCCAAAATTAATCAATGATGAAATAGATATGGATTAATGAACGGCTTAGTTTGAACAATGACCGTGTATGCTACAAATGTAAAATTAAAATGGTCCTAAGCCTTGGTTACAGTTTATTAAGTTGATAACATAAAAACTGTTGAGAAGAAATATGCTGTTTATCTGTGAAAGGTGAAGAGGACAACAATGTTTCACACGCACACACACACACACACACACACATACAAAAGAAATCCTGATGGATTGTAATGGAATTTTATGGAATCAATAATAGTAAAAATTAAGAAAAGTGGACCACAAATTGAAGAGACTTTCACCACGATTTTATGCTTTATACATCATTTATAAACCGATTATTTTTATACCGTCCCAATCACGAAGACAGAAGAGTTCCCTCCCTTTCGTATGAGATTGATTTTGGATTGAGTGAAATGGAGCATCGTAGTTAATGGAACACAAGATGTGAAATAAAAGATGCTTTAAGGAAAAATGGGAGAGAGAAGTGCAATTTTGAATAAGGATTTAAAGATTAAAGGTATTAACCATGGCAGCATATTATTATTATTATTGTTATTATTAGGATTCCCCATAGGGGAATACTATTGTTTTCGGTATTATTATTAGTTTTTCCGCGCGTTTTTTTTTTTTTTTTTTTCGCAAGAAATCTGAAATAATTATCATAGGTAGCCTATGGTTAGAATATGCCATAGACTCAGTTTAAGTGACCTTGATCTACTTTTCAAGGTCACAGGGGCTTTTAAAGGCAAAATTTGTAAAATTTGAAATTGCCATTAGGCCTGAAGTATAAGCCGTATGGCTAAGGACCTTATGGACAATGATACAGAGGCAAATCCCCAGATATTGTCCTACTTTAATGCAAGTAGATCAAGGTCAAGATCGCTAATGGCCAAACCGGCTCAAAACCGGTTTGTTTCCGAGATCTCAAAAACCGGAAGGCCCAAAGCCCTGATCTTAGTGGCATATGATACCCTATATATTTATCAAAGGTTAGCTTAACTTTTGTAGCGACTTCTTAATTACTTTTTTTAATATAGATTTGTTCCGACACAATATACTCACCGAGAACTACTTTCTATAGGAGTCACTTGGTGACCTCTCAATCTCGACCAAGATTTTCCTGCCGTTATCCCCCTATCCCGCTCCATATAGTTTCTACCCCCGCCGCCAGGATACGCCCTGAGGGCAGGATCAGGGCAGGTCACTGCTTCTCCGGGTCAGCATCGCCATTAAGTCCTTGGTCGTGAGATGTGAAACATCTCACTCTCTCGCTCTCTCGATCCTTTGGCGCGTTTATGATTCCACGTGTTTCCAGTGTGGGGACTTGTGTTTTTTCTGCGTAGTGCGTTATTCGCAAGTGTTTCAGTACGTCCCCCTTGCGTATATCCCAGTGTGCTTGTAACTCGATAGTGTTGGCCCTTCGTGTGCGAACGATGGAGCATGTGCGTCGTGGCCCTGGTCCTAGAGCCGGAAAGTCGTGTGGGGCTTTCCTCTCTAAGCCAGAAGTGGACCCTCATTCCCTTTGTTCCACGTGCAGGGGTAAAGTTTGCTCCTCCTCGGACACGTGTCCGGAGTGCGTAAGTTGGGACGGCATACAGTGGGTACGGTACAGTACCAAGAAGAAGAAGTCGTCTAAGCGTTCCCCCAAGAAAGTGAGTGGCGTGTCTTCTTTACCGTCGGTCAGTGATCGGTCCGATGAAGCCTCGGTTTCTCCGTCTCCTTCGCAGAGGAGTGGGCACCAAGCCCCCAGTGTTATAGTTAGCCATAGCGTTCTTCCCGGTGAACCCAGTGTGAGGGAAGAACCAAGGGCTGGCCCCTCTGGAGAGAACGGAAGGTCCGCTAGTGCGTCGGGTGAATCGGGCCACGTGGCAGGGGATCACGCTTCCTCGGAAGACCCCGTATGGGGCAGTGTTGTTATATCGGAGTCCCCTCCGCCCTCGTGGGCCGGTGCGTCGGGCTCTCCCCCGCCAGAAGACAACCACGCTAGAGTTCGCCGCCCGAGTAGCGATGCTTTCGGGTGGAAATTGCCGAAAACTCCGGGGAGGTCACCGCTAAGGATGGAAGTGTCCCTGGGCCCCTGGCCTCCTAGCGGGGATGGAGTAGACTCAGTGCCCTCGATCTCCACAGCAGTTCCCGAAGACTTCCTCCAACATCCTGTCTCGGACGACCGACGGCGAAGAGCTTCCCCCGCGCATCACTCGAGCAACCGTTACGCGAGGAACGTGGCGCCCTCAGACTCTTCAGGGGTGGATTCATCCTCCGGGGGAGAACTCAGGGAGAAACGACACCGGAAGAGAGAGCGGGCCGAAAGCGATCGTTCCCGCTCCAGGTCAAGGTCGCGGCACAGCAGGAAGCGCCCCCGCTCTCACTCCCGTAAGTATAGGAGGGATGCCTCTCCCGGCGGCGAATGGGTCTACGTCCCTTCAGGAGAGTCCAGAAGGCTCCGCTCTCCAGACTCTCGGTCCAGTGAACGAGCCTCTAGGCTGTCGCTCCCTACGCACAGCCTAGAACCGCTCGACCTGCCACGCAGGAAGGACCTCGCTCTTAAGCATAAGTCCTCGAGGCCTCCGGTTCACCCCGCCCAGCGGGGGGAAACGCGCTTCCGAGAAGGCAGCCCGACCGAACCAGCCCAGCTGGGGCGGTCATCGAGCTGGAAGGACCGGTTCCCGTGGTCGGGTCATCCCACCGGGACCGTGTCCTCCGCTTCCAGAGCCTTGGGGCAGCCGAGGGTCCTCCCTGAGCCGGTGGCTCCCGCCTTACGGCGAGATCCACCCTCGTACGGAGCGCCCTACGGTTACGGGTCGACCTCCCCGGAACCAAGAGGAGAACGCCCTGTCTACCGTCCAAGCAACCCGGCTCCCCCACGCCAGGCCGAGGTCTCGGCCGACAGAGGCGAGGCTTCCCCGTCGGAGGACTCCACCTACAGAAGGGTGGTAGGTCTCATCAGGAGGCTCCATGGGATCCCAGAACCCTCGGCGCCTAAGGTGAATGTCTGGAGGTCGAGCCTCCTGAGATTCACTCACCGCGACGCCCTGCCGAAGTCCTCCCTGGCCCTTCCTCTCGCCCCAGACCTAGTACTGGGACAAGAGTACATTGATAACTTGGTGGCCAGCAGTGCGGAGGCCCCCAAGTCCCAGAGTGCCTCCAAACTCCTCCAAGGTCTCAAGTCACAGGGCAAGGTATATATTCCGGAGGGACGGCGCCCAGGTCCCTGTAGGGTGGACCCAGCCTTGGACATCCTGGGACAAGGCGGCTCGGACGAAAGGGCCTCTTCAGCCCCTGTTTCCTTCTCACCCACTGAAGCCGCCATGATGGAGGAGATGTCAAGAGAACTTGTGAACGTCTCCTCATGGCTGGACTGGTGGGCCTCCACGTTGGTGAACGTACGAGCCTCCACAGACCCCGAAGATCCTGAGCAACAGGGTCTCCTGACGGACCTTCTCACCTCCGGGGGGAAAGCCCTCAAGTTCATGGCTTACCAAGCACTCTCCTTGACGGCCAACTGGGTGCTTAGAAAACGAGACACAGTGCTCTCTAAGTTGTCAAGGAAAATCCCGGACAGAGAGGCCCGAGTGGTGCGTAGCCTACCCCTAGGGGGTGAGTCGCTGTTCCCTCTGAAGGATCTAGAAGTGCTAATGGAGAAGGTGTCCAAGAGGAGAGAGATCAACGTCCCCAGACAAACATCTTCCAGAAGGCCGCCATACAGGAGATCAGTCTCGGATAGTGCCGTGACTCCTCAGGCCGCCCCCAGCTCTTCGAGGAGGGACGCCCCTTCCTCCTCCTGGACAACAACTCCGCAGCCCTCCCGCAGGGGAGCACCAGCTTCTGCCAGCTCCTTCAGGTCGGGTTACTCCGCCTCGAAGAGAGGCAGATCAGGCCGCCCCTCTAGGAGAAGGTAGAGGGAGAGGCCCCCTACTCCCGCCCAAGCCTCGGGTTGGGGGATGCCTCAGACCTCATTGGCAAGCATGGAAAACTCAAGGGGCGGATGCGTGGACGGTGTCCGTCCTGAAAGAAGGCTACAGGCTCCCCTTCATAGCGGATCCACCCCCTCTTATTCCAGCCACCCGGACAGAATGGTTGGCGCCCAGGGACCCGTTGAAAAGGGCCACCCTTCAAAAAGAAGTTTCCTCCATGTTAGAGAAGGGAGCCATGGAAGAAGTCCTTCTCCCAGGGCCAGGCTTCTACAGCCGCCTGTTCCTGGTGGAGAAAGCAACGGGGGGGGGGGGGGGGTGAAGGCCAGTGATAGACCTGTCGGCCCTCAACAAGTTCGTCAAGAAGACGAGCTTCAAGATGGACACCCCAAAATCCGTCCTGATGTCCTTGAGGGAGAAGGATTTCATGATGACGATCGACCTCAAGGACGTGTATTTCCAGATCCCTGTCCACCCGTCGAGTCGGAAGTTCCTCCGGGTGAAATGGGGCTCCCAGATCCTGCAGTTCAGGACCCTTTGCTTCGGCCTGTCGACGGCCCCTCAAGTGTTCACGAGGGTCTTCGCGACGGTCTCAGTATGGGCTCACGAACGGGGTATCCGTCTCATCAGATACCTGGACGACTGGTTGCTCCTTTCCAGCTCAAAGGCCCTCTTGGAAGAGCAAGGGAGGGACCTCCTCCAATTCTGCAGGAATCTGGGAATCATTATCAACCTGGAAAAATCGAACCTAACTCCATCCAACAGAATGGGGTACTTGGGTATGACGTTGGACACCGTGCAGGGGAAGGCCTTCCCCTCGGAAGACAGGATACGGAACCTCAACCAAATCATTCAGCCGTTCCTGTCGGAGCATTCCAGGAGGGCGAAAGACTGGCAGAGACTGATAGGTCACCTGGTCTCATTAGAGAAACTGGTTCCCCAAGGGAAGATGCAGCTCAGACCCGTGCAATGGAACCTCAAGGGCCTATGGTCCCAGACAGGCGCTCAGAAGGCGTTGATTCCGGTCCTTCCGGACACGAGAGCAGCCTTAGAATGGTGGCGCTGCCAGTCGAACTCCCTCAAGGGGATGCCCCTCGGGTCCTGTCCCCCCGAGTTCCTCCTGTTCACAGACACCTCCAGCCTAGGGTGGGGAGCCCACCTGCGGGAGGAAACAGCAAGCGGTACTTGGTCGGAGACCGAAAGACATCTCCACATCAACGTCCTGGAGCTAAAAGCAGTACAGAAGGCATGTCTGCACTTTGCAAGTCGGTTGAGGGGAAACACCGTGGCCCTAATGTGCGACAACGCCACGGTGGTAGCCTACATAAAGAAGCAAGGCGGCATGAGATCGAAAGAACTGTGCGACCTCACCATAAACATCCTGCATTGGGCGGACGAGCAACAAGTGGTACTGCTAGCGAGATTCATCCCCGGGAAAAGAAACGTGCTAGCCGACAGCCTCAGCAGAATGGGTCAGATAGTAGGGACGGAGTGGTCCCTACACCCAGAAGTAGCCAGACTCATCGTTCAACGCTGGGGCTCCCCAGTGATGGAACTCTTCGCAACAAAGCTCAACGCCAAGCTACCGGTCTATTGCTCCCCGGTGCCAGACCAAAGAGCAGCCCTAGAAGACGCCTTCCAGCACAAGTGGGACAACCTGGACGTATATGCCTTTCCCCCCTTCACGCTGTTAAGGCAAGTGCTCAACAGAGTAAGAGCCTCCCAAAACCTAAGGATGACTTTGGTAGCGCCCTGGTGGCCGGAGAGGGAGTGGTTCGCGGATCTAAAAGACCTGGCAAGCCAACCGCCTTGGCCTCTGCCCCCCAGGCCAGATCTGCTGAGTCAACCTCACTTCCTCAAGTTCCACGACAACCCTCTCTCTCTTCGCCTTCACGCCTGGAGACTATCGAGCGGCTCCTGAAGAAGGAGGGGTACTCCTCCTCCACAGCTAAGAGGATGTCCCTATACCTAAGGAAATCCTCTACCGTGGTCTACCAGGCGAAGTGGGCCGCCTTTACGAAGTGGTGCTCGGCAAAACACATAAGACCTCTTAAAGCTTCGGTCCCTGACATAGCGGACTTTCTCGTGTACCTTAGGGATGAAATAGGGATGTCAATCCCAGCTATTAAAGGCGTACGGGCAGCCTTAGGCCAAGTCTTTCTCCTAAAAGGCATCGACCTGGGTACCTCGAGACACATAGCGATGCTGATTAGAAGTTTCGAGCAGTCCAGCCCTCCTCAAGCCAGGAGAGTGCCCAGGTGGGACCTGGCCAAGGTGCTGAAAATGCTGAGTCGTCCTCCCTTTGAACCCCTCAAAGATATTGGGGACAAAGACCTCACCCTCAAGACCGTCTTCTTGCTAGCCTTGGCTTCAGCTAAGAGAGTAGGTGAGATCCATGGTCTGTCTTACGACGTGGCACACTCCAAAGGGTGGAGGGAGGTATCCTTCAAGTTCGTACCCTCCTTTGTAGCGAAGACTCAGAACCCAGCAGTCTGGGACCCGAAGTTTGAAGGTTTCTCAATTCCGGCCATTCCCAAGACAGGCAATACGGAAGACCTGAAGTTATGCCCAGTAAGGACGCTCAGGAAGTACCTGGAAAGGACGGCTCATCTCCGACCGGGTGCCAAGAACCTCTTTGTCTCCTCAGGTGTTAATAAGAAGCAAGTCTCAAAGAACACTATTTCCTTCTGGCTGAGACAAGTCATCACTAGGACTTATGAAGAGGACAAGATGGCAGTGCCAGGCACTCCCCGCCCCCATGACATCAGGGGCCTGAGCACTTCCTTGGCCTTTGAGAGAAACATGGCGGTGGGACAGATCCTACAGGCTGGCACTTGGTCGCACCAGTCGACCTTCACTGCCCACTATCTCAAGGACTATTCAAGAAAGTCTTTGGATGGATTCTCCATTGGGACAGTCATCGCCGCCCTCCAAGCTGTGTAGCGGTAGGCTAGAAGACGTCCCCAACGGTGAATAGACTCGTCCCTACTTCATCAGGAGAAGATTCAGCAGAGAAGATGTTAAGAGGTGAGTCTTAAATAATAAGCGTAAGGTTCCGCAGTTACCCTCTATCCGCTCTCTGATAGGCCCCGCATTCCTTAGCCCTCCAGGCACTATGTGCCAGACCAAGTGGCAGAATGGCTCTCCTGCCTCCTAAAGTATAAGTCTCCTATAGAAAGTAGTTCTTGGTGAGTATATTGTGTCGGAACAAATCAAAAATTTTAAACAATTTTTATTTTTCCTAACATACTCACCGAGAACTACTTTCCGGGTAATGGCCCTCCCGTCCGTCCCCGAGTGCCATCCTTCCATTGCCGAGTTGGGCTAAACGGCGGACTTAATGGCGATGCTGACCCGGAGAACCAGTGACCTGCCCTGATCCTGCCCTCAGGGCGTATCCTGGCGGCGGGGGTAGAAACTATATGGAGCGGGATAGGGGGATAACGGCGGGAAAATCTTGGTCGAGATTGAGAGGTCACCAAGTGACTCCTATAGAAAGTAGTTCTCGGTGAGTATGTTAGGAAAAATAAAAATTGTTTAAAATTTTTGATTTTGAACTATTTTTGACATTGCAGAAATCGTGACTTTGGCAATTTCTCCATGAAATACTGGTTTTTGGTCATAGCATGCTATAGTAAACTACCCCAAACATATGCATAAAACCTCCAAATCAAATGTCAAATTTGACCTTGACCCTCATTTTCAAGCTCATTTGGCTATTTCATGGAGAATTATTAACGTAGGCTAAATGTGATGTTTTATTGTCACCCCCCCCCCCATTCGCACATGCTCTTTCAGAGTATGGGGTCATATTTAACCCGTGACCTTCACATGACCTTGTAAGTGCCCATTGTCTTCAAGTTCAAAGGTCAATTTTTTATAATTGTCATTTTTGCCTGTTTTACCTCCATATACCTGCTATTATACAGATAAATTGCTTTAGAATAGTTTGTTAACAGAACTCAAAAAACTTTAGTCAAGGGGTCATTAGGCCAATAAACCATTACACAATATCTTTTACTGATTGACGAAAGCATTTCCACACCTATTTTGCAGGGGAATCCTCCGCCACTGGCTTTAGTCAGTTGCAGTCTAGTTATTATTATTATTATATTTATTTATTGGTTGAAACTTGGAGATGGGAGTTAAATCTGCTTAGAAATTGAAAGTTTGCTATGTGAGTCACATTTGCTGTTGGTGGTTTAAACTTTGCGGTCTCATTGGGTTTTAAAGTTTACTTTGTTATTATTATTATTATTATTATTATTATTATTATTATTATTAATTGCTAAGCTACAACCTTAGTTGGAAAAGCAGGATGCTATAAGCCTAGGGGCCCAAACAGGGAAAATATCCCAGTGAGGAAAAAGACAAGGACAAATAAGATATTTTAAGAACATTAACAACATTAAAATACATATTTCCTTTATAAATTATAAAACTAACAAAACAAGAAGAAGAGAAGTTAGAATTGAAATAGATAGATAATTGATAACATTCAATTAACTAGGTTGACAAATGAGAACGTGCATATTGTAGGTGTAAATGTGGTAACATACATTAGCTATTTTAGGTAGATTAACAAATGAAAACACACAAACTATGGTTGTGGTGGCCGATGTGGTAAGGTCCCTGACTGGTGAACTTCAGACTTGGGTTCGAGTCCAGCTCAAACTTGTTAGTTTCTTTGTTCGGTGTAATCTCACCATTCTTGTGAGCTAAGTTTGGGGGAGCTTATAGGTCTATCTGCTGAGTCATAACCAGCCATTGCCTGGCCCTCCTTGGTCTTAGCTTGAGTGGAGAGGTGGCTTGGTCGCTGATAATATGTATATATGGTCACTCTCTAGGACATTATCCTGCTTGATAGGGCAATATCACTGTCCCTTGCCTCTGCCATTCATAAACGGCCTTTAAACTTTGAAAACAAATAATAATATCCGTGAAAATGATTAACAAATGATAAACCACATTTAATAATAGCATACATAACTGGAAATTGATAACAAACACCAGTTACATCAACAAGCTAGAACAAACATTAATTAAACGAACAAACGAGAACAGACAGAAATAATAAATTTCGCGTTTCTCCTCTCCCCTTTCCCCCCCCACCCCCGACGAATGCGTTGAAGAGCATCACAGGTGTGTTTAATATCAACAAGTGAGTTTAGATGGTCTTTTGATGCATTGCAGCTTAATGAAATCCTCTTCAATGTTGTAAAATTGTTTAATAAACGTTGGACTAATAAAAGTGTAAAAAAAAAAAAAAAAAAATAAAAAAAACGTGGGAGAGTGTGGACATTGCAAAGGGGAGGGGAGCAATATGCAATTCAGTTTGTTTATTTCTTTTCTTTCTCATTATTCTAACGTTTGGTGCTATGCAGGATATTGTTGCTCTTGTTGTTGTTGTTGTTGTTCTGTCACTACTGGGCATCATTTTCGCAATGTATATTTAACGTTGTATTGAATATGGTTAATTAATTATTGATATTGTTATTAATGTTGATGATGATAATGATAGTCATAATATTATTTATAATCATTTTAATGATGATTATTATTATTATATTATTATTATTATTATTATTATTATTATTATTATTATTATTATTATTATTGTTGTTGTTGATGTTGCTCTTATTACTGCTTTGATGGTGTTATTTCTATTAAATTTATAATAGAATTTGTGGAAATAACGATATTAGGAAGAAGCGATAATGTAATTGTTCAATAATTATGCAGCAGTAACTATATATGTATATATATTATATATATATGTATGTGTGTATCTATCTATCTATCTATATATATATATATATATATATATATATATATATATATATATATATATATATATATATATTCACAGTTAATAACTTCCTTTTAAATGTATATAAGGTTCAAGAAGGATTCAAGGAACCATTCATGCCGTCTATATACAAGATTCTTTAATATTCGTAATACTTTGAGACCTAAGTATTCGTCTAACATTGGTGTTTTTGTGGGTGCGTATAAAAGAAACCAAACTGAAGATACAAAAACATATTAAAGCTAGTATTCCATTAAATGCTGTGGTGGTTGCTGTAGCAGCAAAGATAGAGTACTGGGAAATATACACAGTTGTTTCTATTGGCACGGTTGTGCTAGCGTTAAGCGTTTGTATAACGAAACAAACTTTACTTGTAATGATAAAAAAGCATCCTTACTGTGCGTTTGCATAACTAATCAATCGATCCTTGCAGCGATCGAAAGGCAACCGCACTATGCGCTTGCATAACAAATCAACTGTTCCTTGTAGCGATCGAAAGGCAACCACACAATGCGCTTGCATAATGAATCTATGGTTCCTTGTAGCGATGGAAACGTAACTGCACTATGTGCGTGCATAACGAATCAATCGTTCCTTGCAGCGATCAAAACGCAAGCGCACTGTGTGCTTGCATTACGAATTAATTGTTCCTTATAGCGATCGAAACACAACCACATAATGCGATTGCATAACAAATCTATCGTTCCTTTTAGCGATCGAAACGTAACTGCACTATGTGCGTGCATAACGAATTAATCGTTCCTTATAGCGATTGAAACTCAACCGCACTATGTTGTTGCACAACAAATTAATCGTTCCTTGTAGCGATTGAAACGCAACAACATTATGCGCTTGCATAACCAATCAATTATTACTTGTAGCGATCAAAACGCTACCGCACTATGCGCTTGCATAATGAATCAATCGTTCCAGAGAGAGGGATCCAATGCATTACTGTCTGGCCAGTCAAAGGATCCAATAACACTCTAGTGGTAGTATCTTAACGGGTGGCCAACCTGCTATATGTTTAATATATATTTATTTGATATATATTTAATATATTTAATACATATATATATATATATATATATATATATATATATATATATATATATATATATATATATACCATAAAATCTACTTATTTCTTCTAGCTTTTTCATGCTCATTTTGTGTCAACACATGCAAGTATAGTAGAACTACCCCCCCCCCCCCCCAAAAGTATTTGAATCCAAACATGATTAGTCATACATTATATTTTCAGTCATTTGCCGAAATGGCATCTATAAAATCCGTTAAATCCGTTAAACTCTTGTCTCACCGAATGCTTTCCCCCAGAGACAGTTATGCGACACGATTAAACAGTCAAAAAACCGAAAGTCAGTCCAGCGCCGAGCATACAGAATGCTTTTATCTCTGTCAAAAGGCTAACTCAAAGGGAGGGAGCCTGTGTACCGTGTCGTTAAAATCTCACTTTGATTTGTCTGCTCCTTTTAGGTCGGGGTGGAAAACAATTTTGGCTGGGGATATGGCAACCTGGCAAACGTTAGCCCTGAAGGGATTCGCGCTCGACAAAGTATCTGAGGTACTGGTTGCACAACACAGGAAGGGGAATGGCTCTATTTATTTATTTATTTTCAATTGGGATTTCTAACGCATTTTGGGTATTTGCTTGGTATGGAAGGCAAGATAGAATATGTAGCAAATGCCAAGAGAATAGGAAGCTATTAGTTACAGAGGAGAGTAAGCGTCAAAATTGAATATTGTCAGCTTTAAATATCTTTTTTTCCATTTTACAATGTGAGATAACTTTTGAACTAAAGGAGCTAGAAAGCTGGGGTTGGTCTCAAAATTCATTCTGAGCAGGAGTTACATTAAATTTTGTTCATCATCATTCTCTAATACAAGACTTTCATTACTATGGGCAAGAAGAAAAAGGCAACCTTGTAAATAGGCTGAGTTGTACACGAAGGTACAACACAATTTGGTTCAAGTGTAATGAATAAAGATAACATTGTAAATGCTGACGGAAATTATGTGACCAAGTTGTGGATTGATCATCCTAATCGGGTAGTTGAATCAGTAAAACTTTAAAAGTTCACACTTGCAGCAAATGTTTTTATGTTTTAACAGGTTGACATAAGTCTTTTTAAAGTTTATATATGAAAAATCTGTTTTAATGTTGTTAACGTTTTTATCCATGATGTTAAATAAGAGCAAGTTGCCATGGCAACCTAATTATATAAATATACAGTATCATGATAAACTTAATGAGAGAGAGAGAGAGAGAGAGAGAGAGAGAGAGAGAGAGAGAGAGAGAGAGAGAGAGAGAGAGAGAGAGAGAGAGAGAGAGAGAGAGAGAGCACAGTCCATCCTAACTATTAACAACCTTTGATTTTCCTCAGTAGATTATGAAAGTGATATAATGAGTTCTTAAATGTGGTAATCCAGCACTCACTATCTTTATGCATTGTTTGGCTCACCAGGTCAATCCTCGACATTCATGCCTTGACCCTGGTTGGACACCTCGGTTGAGGATTTGGGGCTTAAGGCCTTCTTTTCATTTTAACGAGAGGCGTGCTTTGCAATCCTGTATTTTTTTTTTTTTTTTTTTTTTAAGTGCTATTCTGGCCAGACATTTCCAGTCCTTACGGTCGCTAGCAGAGATTTCCAGGTTGATGAGTGGTATATTGTATTACTTTAAGGTTGACTTCACTCCTTTTTAGGACCGCCTGGACCTCAATGGCCTTTTTTTGATTATCCGTATAGAATATATATTAAGTGGTGTTCATCAGGTATACGGATCGCGTGACTAAACCAGTTTACGGAAATTGATGTTTGGTAAGCGTGGTTTCTATGAGATAAGGTGAAGGATGATATGGAGAGAAGAGATTTGGTGGAAGAGGATGCCTTTCATAGAAGGCATTGGGGAGGGCGCATCAGGCAACTGGCCCCTTAATTAAGATAGGGAATGGTGATAAAGAAGAGTTTCTATACTTGTGCATCCCGTTCCTTCTAGAATCGTTTTAGGGTCACTGAATGTATGAAATCCAATTCATCTAGGGAAGTCCCTAGTATTTTCAGCAAACAGAAGGTTTAAAGGCCGCTAATGGATGGCAGAGGGAAAGGACAGTGACATTGCCCCATCAAGCCGGACAATGCCTTAGAGACTGATCATATATACTTATGATCAGCGCCCAAGACCCCTCTTCACCCAAGCTAGGACCAAGGAGGGCTAGGCAATGGCCTCTGATGAATCAGCAAATAAACTTATGGGCTCCCCCAAAACCCCCATCCTTAGCTTACAAGGATGGTGAGGTTGCAGCGACCAAAGGAACTAATGATTTTGAGCTGGACTCGAATCCCAGTCTGGCGTTGACCAGACAGGGACGTTACCACATCGGCCACCACAACCCTATGAAAATGTTCCAATTGCTTGAGATGGCGTTGATATGGAGTCAAGACCTCTGCAGAAGTGAGAATCATTGAGATGCAAAATATGATTATAATTCTGATATAAAAGACAAGCAGATGGATATGTAAGGAAAAAACACAATACGTAACGGAGAGAGAGAGAGAGAGAGAGAGAGAGAGAGAGAGAGAGAGAGAGAGAGAGAGAGAGAGAGAGAGAGAGAGAGAATGCAGATTTTCTTCCCAGAGGAAAACCTTGCAAGAAATAATGGAGTCGGTCTAGTTTTGTTTTAACAGCTGAGTCGGCAAAAGTTTGATTGGTAGGGAAAGCTTCTAAAGTTGGAGCAACTTCCTTTTATTGGTATTAATTAAATCATGGAAGTTTCCCAAATATCGCTGCTCCTAATAAGTCCGCTGCTTACTTGAAGACATGATGTGCTCCAAAATTCATACATTTGCTTCTTATTTAAGTTTTCTATTCGCTATTTATAAGAAAAAAAAAACTTGAATGTGATTTTAATTTAGTCACACACACGCACACACTGTTGGGATTTTTACCTCCGGCAAGGAATTTGGAAGGAGGTTATGTTTTACCCCCTGTTCGTGGGTGTGTGTTTGTTTGTGAACAGCTTTCTGGTCACAATTTGAATCGCAGAGTAATAAAACTTATAGAGATTAACCGTTGTCTAAAAAGCTGGAAATTGTTAAATTTTGGAAAGTCAGGGTCAAAGGTTAAGGTCACGGTCAATCAAAGTGTCAAATTTACATAATCAGACATAAGTTTGTACAGCGTTGTCACAGAGACTTCAAATTTGGTTCATAAGTGTAAGAAAATCCACGCCATATATATATACACATATATATATATCGTGTGTATGTATATATATAAATATATGTCTGTATATTTGTATATATATAAATATATGCATGTATATATATATATATATATATATATATATATATATATATATATATATATATATATATATATATATATATATATATACTTGCGTGAGTATAATTGCTTGATCATTTTAAGTTCAGTTGAAAATATTAGATTTTGGTAGGGATGAAAGCCGCCGAACATTCATGATTTTGACGTTGATATTTCGAAACTAAAGTAGAAATTAAATTGTAATTTCTAGTCTCGGTCAGTTTGTTGCATTCTGAGAATGCAAATAACTCAACAGTTTATTTAAGCATATGCATTGTGTATCAGAGGACGGATTGAATAATTGGGAAGCATTATATGATATATAACATTTATGTTAATCGAGGCAGCGTTAGTGTTAATGCAGGGAAGACAGTACGGAGCTCAAAGAGGCGTTTTACGCTAAATGTTTTCTTTTTTTCAACAGTAAACAACGCTTAGAGTGACATAAAGACCAAATGGTCTTCAGCATAAATTTTAACTATGGCAATAGTGACACCATTGCTATTGTTTTATTGGGCAATCGCCTTGCTTCTCATTTACAGTAAAGAATTTTACGAAGCTGTTAAACCTGCATATCTCATAGTCAGAGATTTCCACGGCTGTTTCGCCAGAATTTCCCCCCCGTTCTTCCACGGAGGTAAATGCCAGAATTTGCTGCTAATGTCCGAGAGAGTTTTGTCTCTGAAATTCTCTTTGTGGTGTTGAGGAAAATACTTAATAAAGACTTTTTTCATTTGGTATCATTGCAAGCACTTTCGGGATATTTTATCTTTATGGCGTAATATAAAAGTGGAAGACAAATTTTTTCATATTAATCATAATGAAGAAAATACATTTCACATTGAAAGCAAATGAACCGAGACTTTCACATCGTTTATATAAAAAGGTGTGTGTAAAATAAAACGTCGGAATAATGTTGTTACTTGCTACGCTACAACCCTAGTTGGAAAAACAGAAGGCTATATGGCTAGGGGCCCCAATAGGAAAAATAGCCCAGTGAGGAAATAAAACAAGGAAAAATAAAATATTCAAGAACAGTAATATTAAAATAATTTCTTGTGTCTTATTATTAGTAATGGATCTTTATCTTTTGTTATTATTGTTGTTACTTGCTAAGCTACAATCCTAGTTGGGTAAACAGGATGCTGTAAGCCCATGGGCCCCAACAGGGAAAATAAGAAAGTGAGGAAAGAAAACAAGGGAAAATGAAATATTTTAAGAACAGTAACATTAAAATAATTTCGTTTATTTTTAATCTTGAGTCCTATTATTAGTAATGGATCTTTCTCTATTATTAATATTGTTGTTACCTGTTAAGCTACAACCCTATTTAGAAAAGCAGGATGCTATAAGGCCAGGGGCCCCAACAGGGAAAATAGCCTTGTGAGGGAATGAAACAAGGAAAAATGAAATATTTAAAGAACAAAATTAAAATAAATATTTCCTATTTGAGCTGTAAAAAGTATAAAAAAGAGGAAGAGAAATTGCTATATAAACTAAAATATCGAATTTCAAATCCGGCATACAACCAGATACAATAAGGTTCACTTGTATCATGTTTTCCAGTTATAGCTTTGGATCTTGACATAGATAGGGCATGAACATAGGACCCGGGAACAACAAACTAAATTGGATTAACTCAATCTTCTTAATCAATTCGGGACAGATGAAGGCGCGCATGGCCTAAGTCTCGTGTATGCCCTCTGGTGACGCAACCAATAAACTGTTAGTAATGGACCACCAATAAGGCTTCGGGTTACCGGATTTAATTGGCGGTCCGCCTCTGGTTCGTTTGACAGAGGGGCTCATGGAGACGAAAAAGACGGTTCTGTCTTCCTGTCTATTCAGTCGTCTGTCTCGTTAGTGTCAATGTTTCCTTTGCTCGCTGCTAAAGGCGAATCCCTTGGGTACATCGCGCCAGATTCCTGTCAAATCCAAGCAATTCCAGTTTCCATCTTGTTGGAAAACATAATGAGTGGTTCTGTGCATGTTTGTGATTGGAAACAGGTTAGTTTTCGTAGAGTGGTAGGTACAGATGGGTCTGTATTTCTAAGCGTAGTAGGTTGGCCAGGGCACCAGCCGCCCGTTGAGATACTACCGCTAGAGAGTTAGGGGGTCCTTTGACTAGCCAGACAGTACTACATTGCATCCTTCTCTCTGGTTACGGTTCTTTCCCTTTGCCTACACAGACACTGAATAGTCTGGCCTATTCTTTACAGTTTCTCCTCTGTCTTCATACACCTGACAACACTGATATTACCATACTTATTCTTCACTCAAGGGGTTAACTACGGTAATGTAATTGTTCAGTGGCTACTTTCCTCTTGGTAAGGGTAGAAGAGACTCTTCAGCTATTGTAAGCAGCTCTTCTAGGAGAAGGACACTCCAAATCAAACCATTGTTCTCTAGTTTTGGGTAGTGCTATAGCCTCTGTTTTATGGTCTTCCACTGACTTGGGTTAGAGTTCTCTTGCTTGAGGGTACACTCGGGCACACTGTTCTATCTAGTTCCTCTTCCTTTCGTTTTGTTGAAGTTTTTATTGTTTATATAAGAAATATTTATTTTAATGTTGTTACTATTCTTAAGATATTGTATTTTTCCTTGTTTCCTTTTCTCACTGGGCTATTCTTCCTGTTTGGGCCCCTGGGCTTTTAGCATCCTGCTTTTCCAACTAGGGTTGTAGCTTAGCCTTCAATAATAATAATGATAATATATAATTATATATATATATGTATATGTATATATATATTTATATATATGTATATATACATATGTTTATATATATATATATATATGTATATATACATTTGTTTATATATATATATATATATATATATATATATATATATATATATATATATATATATATATATATATATATGTGTGTGTGTGTGTGTGTTTGTGTGTGTTTGCGTTTGTGTCCTAGTATTTATGTTTATTTGCATTTTGACAATTTTTAAGCTATGTTAATAGGATACCTTGTACCATCAAACATAGCTCTAGGATCTTGGTTTCATTTCCTCTTTGGTAGGATTACATCCAGATACAGAGGCCAGGCGAGGCTTGCATATCCTATGAAAGTTCCATTGTAGGAGAAAAACCGACGATGCAATCTCGTCTGTAACTAATCTGCTCATCCTTTTGAATGTCTATAAATATCATATAATTTTTTATGACATATCCGGACTGGTGGCATTTAGTGTAGAGTTCCTTAAGAGTATTTTACAACTCTTTATTTTTCACTATAAGAATTAATTCTTTTACTAAAGTCTCTTTTCAGCCATTATAGTTTAGTGCGTAATGTGCACTAATTCAAATTGCACATTAATTCAATTCATACTTTTTTTTTTTTCCTCTCAAGTCCTGAGCTTAGTTTCGTCCGTTTTAATACTTCAGTGTAGGAGTAATTTATATCAGTTATTGCTACTCTACATCAAGTTTTTTATGCTGGCACTGTGTTGTAGCTTTATATTCCCTCACACTGTGGATTAATGTCTTTGAAAGATTTAAAAGTCGCCTTGAATAGCAGAAGCAAGGGACAATGACAATGCTCTAGAGATTGACCATATATAAATAAAATTATGAACAGTGCCCTAGCCCCCTCTCCGCCAAAAGTAGGACCATGGAGGGCCAGGCATTGGCTACTGATGACTCAGCAAGTAAACCAATTATAGGCTCCCCCAGACCTCTATCCTTCCATCCTTAGCTCAGCAGATCGGTAGACAGTGACGTTTAGAATAGGCTATCAAAACATTTCGTATAATTTAACATAATGTTGCTTTTGTGTATTGCTTTTGGATACATCTTGTTCCTATGTCGTAATCTTGTGCTGCAATTAACATTCCTGTTTCTTAAGTTAACCCTCTTCTGTATTGGTATTTATATTTCTGGTCTTCAGGTACTGTCAAAGTGATTTCCTTTATATGTTGAATCATTAATGTTGAGTTATCCTTTTCCTCCTCCAGTACTAGGTGTGCACAGCTCCTTTGTATTTGCTATTGGGTGCTTTAATTGACACATGTTCTTTATCTTTCTGGCCCTTTATCTATCCACCAACCCTTGAATGCCAATGTGGGGCAACGCTAGAATCAATGGAAGTCAACCTAGGATGGTACCCACTGGGCCATCATTGCCCAGGTCAAGACCTCATTATTATTATTATTATTATTATTATTATTATTACTTACTTACTTACTTACTAAGCAGTAACCTTAGTCGGAAAAGAAGGATGCTATAAATCCAAGGGCTCCAACAGGGAAAATAGCCTAGTGAGGAATGGAAACAAGGAAAAATAAAATATTTTCAGAACACTAACAACATTAAGATAAATGTCTCCTATATAAACTATAAAAAACTCTAACAAAACAAGTGGAATAGTGTGCCCGAGTGCACCCTCAAGCAAGAGAACTCTAATCCATGACAGAGGAAGACTAAGGTACAGAAAGGCAAACGACAACGCCCTCCTTTGGGTTCGACATTGGCGCGATAGGATATGATGATGATGATCTTTGTTGCTGGAAGTCATCTTCCACACTGCTATTCCAGCACTGTGCTTGATCTCTGGAACTGCCAAGGTGTTTTGTTACTTTCACCATCTTCCAAGAGTTGAGTTTTGCCTTGATTCTCTGCATGCTTTGTTTTCTGACATTTTCTTCATCTGGGGGTCTTTTATGGCTTTTCGTATTATCCCCTGGCATATTTTTCCCTGCTTCATCTATGTTTTTGATGGAATTTCCATATGTCAATTATATGCTTTCGCTCCTTGTTATTTAACATCTCTCTATTCTTTCTTAAGTGTAAATTTCTATTGCAAATATTTTTTTTTCTTTTTTTTTCTTTTTCTTTTTTCTTAAACTCAATTCATACATTATGTATCAAACTTTTTATTTCTATAGCACCTTTTCTGAACGTTTGGATGTCATCAGTAAACATAAACTTATTATTATTATTATTATTATTATTATTATTATTATTATTATTATTATTATTATTAGGAAAGTATTTGTACTGGCCAATTTTGAAGGATGCCTGCTCCAGAGAAGAGTAGAGAGACTAGAAAGGTTATCTATGAATACAAGTATGTGAATAGGGCTAAAGAGGAGCAAATACCTAAATAGACAACGGTTGAGTAAAGTGATAGATAGTAATAGACAAAGTCTTTTAGGATAAGATGAAATAAAAAAAAATATTTAAAAGCAGACTATGGAAGAGGCCGAAAAATATGGAGGAAAAAGAGACGAAAATAAAGAAGATTGGAAATAAAAGAGGAAGAGAGAGCGAGAAATATGAGGAACTCGTAAAATTGAATGAAATAAGAGAGAGAGAGAAAAAAAAGGTTACCATGACAAAGAAACTCGACGATCAGGGAAAGAAAAGAAACTTTGGAGGGATCCTAAAATGCCCTGAGACAAAGAACATCCCCGAATTAAAAGTAGAGTAAAAATATGTTTTCTTCTAAAGCTGGTTTTTTTTTTTTTTTATTAAAGTCAACACACAAGAGAGTATTATTGTTTCGAGTGACCCAGTTGGTGAACTACAGAGGAACACAAGAGGGTAAAAAGCGAGAAGGGGTTTCTCTTAGTTAAGTGACATAAGTAAAAAGAATAAAGTGACATAAGTAAAAAGAATATCTTTTTTTTTTTACTGGTTGCATTGGTTCTGAAATGTTGTTGTTTATTTGGTAAAATGTATAAAAGAAAAATGTTCATCTCAGCGCTGCATAGTTTTCGCTGTGGTGGCCTGGAGGTCGCGTCCTTGCCTGGTGATTATCAGATTGGAGTTAGAGTCCCGCTCAGACTTGTTAGTTCCTTTGGTCACTGCAACCTCACCATTCCTGTGAGCTAAGGATGGGGTGTTTTGGGGACCCTATAAGTCTATCTGTTGGGTCATCAGCAGCCATTACCTGGCTCTTCTTGGTCCTAGTCTGGGTGGAAAGGGGGCTTGGGCACTGATCATATGTAATATGGTCAGTCTCTAGGGCATTGGCCTGTTTCATTATTATTATTATTACTTGCTAAGCTACACCCCTAGTTGGAAAAGCAGGACACTATAAACCCAGGGGCCCCAACAGGGAAAATAGCCCAGTGAGGAAAGGAAACAAGGCAAAATAAAATCTTTTAAGAACAGTAACAACAGCAAAATAAATAGTTCCTATACAAACCAGAAAAACTAACTCAACAAGAAGCAGAGAAATTAGATACAATAGTGTGCCCGATACCCTTAAGCAAGAAAACTCTAACCCAAGAAAGTGGAAGACCATGATACAGAGGCTATGCCTCTACCCAAGTCTAGAGAACAATGGTTTGATTTTTGAGTGTCCTTCTCCTAGAAGAGCTGCTTACCATAGCTTAAAGAGTCTCTTCTACCCTTGCCAAGAGGAAAGTAGCCTCTGAACAATTACAGTACCGTAGTTGGGCAATGTCACTGTCCCTTGCCTCTGCCATTCATGACCGGCCTTTAAAAACCTTTAAACCTTTAAACTGTTTAATTGCAGTTTGTTAGGCTGTGAAGTAAGATTTCTTTAGGAGACGGTTATGTTAAAAGTTGATTAATATATGACACGAATGAATTAACCTGTGTAAAGAGGGCCACCCTTCTGATCCTATACAGTTATGATGTTATAACTAGTGTAACCGATCCGTCAAAAATGACAGCTGAATATTTAGATTGACATAAGCACAGGCTAATTCAACCCGTCCCACCCCCTCTCCCTTTCCTAACTACAACTTGCTGGTTCGGCAATTTGTCGGCAAGTGTGGTTTCTGAGCGTACCTCTCGGTGTACTACATCCCTCTCACCAGTGTATGACTACTCCCTTTCTTCTCACTGAATGTGATATATATATATATATATATATATATATATATATATATATATATATATATATATATATATATATCCAGACACCTATTATTTATTATATAGGGGATTTAGTAATCATATCTGTTATGTATCATCAGTTCTTCATACAATTAGTGAAAAATATCGAGTTTCTCACTAACGTCTGCTAACGAGACTACTTCAATTTACAAAGTGAACGCATGTTGGGTCAAAACTCAGGTTAGATTAGGAAATATTTTTTATTAGCCTTCTACTTATTGTTCTTTTACTTCTCTTACTGTTTCCTTTTCTCACTTGGCTAAGTTTCCCTGTGGAGCCCTTGGGCTTATAGCATCCTTCTTTTCCAACTAGGGTTGTAGTTGTGACGGGCTGAGAGAAGGTTGTGGCTCAAAGACAGGATGAAAGCAACTGAGTGAGTTTATTATAGAACACACTCCTTTATATACAAAAGCTCAAAGCAACAAGAAATTTCACGTTCAAAACAGACACCGTTACCGATGAGAAAAACAGACACGTTTATTCAGGTTCTTTTTGGTGTGAAGGAAGAGCGAAGAAACAAGCATAATATATGCACAAAATGAACTATGTACGATCGTGTGACACACGGTTGGTACATGGCTCCCCCCTAAAAATGACATACTGTATATGTTAAATAGGGCGCCCTGATCTAGAGAGGCTAACTGTAGGCCGGTCATCTGGCAGGAGATAAGCAGAATTTAGACGATCAATGGAGACCCAGTCTTTGCCTCGAATGTTTAGTATGAATGCTTTCGGATTGCGTCGGATCACAAGGAAAGGGCCTGTGTAAGGGGGTGTTAGCGGTGGCTTGGTAGTGTCGTTGCGCAGGAAGACGTGCGTTGCAGAGTGCAAGTCTGTTGGTATGTGATGCTTCACTGGGGGCTTGTAAGTTTGGCGGCATGGAGTAAATTTTCCCACGATGTGACGTATGCGCTGGAGATCGTTGGAGGAGGTTCTAGAAGGAAAAAATTCGGCAGGGACGACCAACGGGTCGCCATACACCATTTCAGCTGCCGAGATGTCGAGGGCATCTTTAGAAGTGGTCCTTAGTCCCAGGAGGACCCAGGGAAGCTGAGTAAACCAGTTGCAATCCTTGCAGCGGGACATCAAAGCTGCTTAGAGGATGCGATGAAAATGTTCAACCATTCCATTGGCAGCGGGGTTATAGGCCGTTGCCTGTTGTAGGGTGATGCCCAGGAGATTCGCTAATGATGTCCACAATTGAGAGGTGAAAGTGGTACCCCTGACAGAAGTAATATGCTCAGGGATACCAAATCTTGCAATCCATTCTGAGAGTAAGGCAGATGTACATGAGGCGGACATTGCAGTTTCCTTTGGAATGGCTTCAGGCCAACGAGTGGAGCGGTCTATGATGGTAAACAGGTAACGATGTCCTTGTGATGTGGGTAGAGGGCCTACAACGTCGACGTGAATGTGTGCGAAACAACGCTGAGGTTGAGGAAAGGTGCCCACTCCTGAATCCGTGTGTCGATGTACTTTGGAAATTTGGCAAGAAGTACAGGCGCAGACCCAATCCTTAGCATCCTTAGAAATTCCGTGCCAAATGAACTTTGTCTTCAGCAGCTGTGCAGTAGAACGGCACGAGGGATGTGAAAGGCCGTGAATGAAATCAAACACCCGCCGGCGCATGGGAGCAGGAATCCAAGCTCACGGTCTACCAGTACTGACGTCACAGAGGAGGGTGGTGTTGGAGTCTTCGAGGGGGAAGTCTTCCCAACGGAAGGACGAGCAAAATGTCCTACATGCTTGATACTCTGGATCCTGCCGTTGGGCTTCAGCTAGGGCATTGTAATCCAATCTCGGTTGAACGGCAGCCAACGTGTTTCTTAACAGGGCATCAGCAACGGGATTCATTTTCCCAGGGAAGTATTGAAGGGTACAATTGTATTCAGCCAAGGCGGAGAGATGTCGGTGTTGACGGGAGGACCAGGCGTCAGACTGTCGAGTGAAGGCGTGCACCAGAGGTATGTGGTCTGTGCGAATGACGACGGGCATACCTTCTAAGAAATGGTGAAAGTGACAGACAGCCAAGTGCACTGCCAGTAATTCGCCATCGAAGGTAGAATAACCCGATTCTGCCTTATACAGTTTTCTGCTGAAGAAGGCCAATGGGCGAGGCGAACCGTTGACCACCTGCTCGAGTACTGCACCAATAGCGACGTCGCTGGCATCGGTGGAGAAAAGGAGAGGGGCATGTGGGATAGAAAAAGTGAGAGCCGCAGTGGTTGATAGGGCCTTGTTTGTTTTGCAGAAGGTCGCTTCTTGAAGGGGACCCCACTTCAGGTCCTTTGGGTTGACCTTGAGGGAGGCGTAGAGGGGAGCAAGAGTGGCGGCAATGACTGGCAGAAAATGGTGATAATAGTTGATCATGCCCAAGAATTTCTGCAGAGCTTTGACGGTCGAGGGCGTGGGGAAGTCCTGAATGGCTGCTACCTACTCAGGGAGGGGATGGACTCCTTCAGGAGTGATGCGGTGCCTTAAGAAAGACACTTCATTGGCGCCAAAGGTACACTTGTCGTACCGGACTACAAGGCCGTTTTGTTGCAGGCAGTCGAGCATGACGCGCAGGTGACGGAGGTGTTCCTCTTTTAAGGAGGAGAACACAAGTATGTCGTCTACATAACATACACAGAAGGGGAGGTTCCCTATGGTGCCATCCATGAGATGTTGAAACGTGGCCCCAGCATTACAAAGGCCAAAACACGAGTAAATGAAGGTGTATGTACCAAACGTAGTGGTGATGGCGGTCTTGGGATGTCTTCTGGGTTCATAGGCACCTGGTAATACCCCTTCAGTAGGTCGAGCGTAGAGAAAACTTTCGCTTTGTGCAGGTAGGAGGTCACATCGGCAATGTTTGGGAGGGGGTAGTGATCCGGTTCTGTTTGAATGTTCAGGCGACTGTAATCCCCGCACGGACGGAGGGAGCCGTATTTTTTCAGAACGATGTGTAAGGGTGACGACCATGGGCTGGAGGCCTTTCCTCCATTTCGGCGAACGTCTGTTTGGCGGCTGCCAATCATTTCGGTGCCTGACGTCTGAATTTGGCGAAGACTGGGGATCCCGTCATCTTGATATGGTGATAAATACCATGCTTGGCAGGAGCCTTGGGCGTTTGGCGAAGTTCTGGACGGGAAACTTTCGGGTACGACGTGAGGAGGTGGGTGTAGGCATCCGTGGGTGCGCTGATGTGGAGAGCGAAGTTGGAGGGGGCGGGTTGAAGAGGTGTCGACAAGTTCGAGTGTGCGTTGACCAATCGTCGGTGGGCGGCATCGACCAGGTGGAAATGAGAGAGGAAATCCGCACCGAGGATTGGCAATGTGACGTCAGCAACGAGAAACTTCCAATTAAATTTACTGTTTCCGAACGATAATGTGAGGTTCTTGTAACCGTAGGTGGGTGTCGCAGTTCCGTTGGCAGCTACCAAGCGGACATCGGCAGACGTAGACAGAATACGTCGTGTCCTGAAGAGTTCCCTTGGCAAAAGAGAATGACAAGCACCCGTGTCTACCAAAAATCGCACGCCCGTTCCTGCATCATGTAAAAAGAAAATATTAGAAACACGGAAGGCCACCGCCACGAGCGATGGCCTATATACACGTTTTTTGGCCACTGACAATCCTTGGCACATTTCTTCGCGGTTGCCCCGAATCTCAAGTGGTAGTAGCAAAACTGCGGCGGATGGGAGGTAGTAAGTGGCTGTACAAGTCATTGGTTGGGGCGCGAGCGAGTGGTGGGGGGTGGGTGTCTTTGTCGCCGCTTCGGCATGTCACGAGGTAGGCGTGTATGTCCTACGGCATTCACGTCAGCTTCGGTTGACGTTGAATAGGCATCCTTTTCATCAGGGGTGGAGGCGTTGATGGAGGTCTTGAAGTGGCTGTCCATAAGGGCGTCGGCTTTGGTCATCAAGTCCTTTATGGGTAAACTATCGACATCGGGTATGGCAGTGGTCCGAGTAAATGGCGTATCCAAAGGGCACGAAGTAGGTTCACCTCACAAGGAGAGCCGTCTGCGGCAGGTTGCAGGCGAGCGATACTGGTCATTTCCCTGAGGGTGAGCGAAGCCCTTTGGTCCCCCAACAGTTGTTGCGAGAGCTGAAAAAGCTTTGCCATACAGGCGTCTGGCGACGGCGAGTACTGCTGCAGAAGTATGTTTTGAGAGCGTCATACGCTATTGGGGTGTCTCCTTGTTCACAAAGCCAGTCGGGTATTTACGGGAAGGTGTCCTCGGGTATCGCAGCGAGAACATAATCTGCTTTGGTGGTGGACCGAGTCACGCCATTGCTGCGAATCTGGACTTCTGCACGCTGAAACCAAGCAAATGCCTCTCTGCTGGCTAATGATGAAAATTTCAGTGGGGGAGTCGCAGCAATAACTTCCGTAGAGTCCGCCATAGTACCAACGATGGACGGGCGAGGGGGGGTGGAAGGCAGGAGGAGCGAGTCGACTTCCGGGGTCACCAATGTGACGGGCCGAGAGAAGGTTGTGACTTAAAGACAGGATGAAAGTAACTGAGTGAGTTTATTATAGAACACACTTCTTTATATACAAAAGCTCAAAGCAACAAGAAATTTCATGTTCAAAACAGACACTGTTACCGATGAGAAAAACAGACATGTTTATTCAGGTTCTTTTTAGTGCGATGGAAGAGCGAAGAAATAAGCATAATATATACACAAAATGAACTATTTACTATCGTGTGACACACGGTTGGTACATAAATTAGCCGTAGCTAGTAATAATGATAATAATAGTAATAATAATAATAATACGTTATTATATAATGAAATCTCTAGTTTAGAAATTACTACTTTTCGCTTACATAAACTTTGTGGTATAACACTATATTGAA
>NC_090727.1:164334483-164349483 GCF_036898095.1 Palaemon carinicauda | reverse complement strand
GGAAGGGGAATGGCTCTATTTATTTATTTATTTTCAATTTGGATTTCTAACGCATTTTGGGTATTTGCTTGGTATGATAGGCAAGATAGAATAGATAGCAAACACCAAGAGCATAGAAGGCTATTAGTTACAGAGGAGCGTGAGCGTCAAAATTGAATATTGTCAACTTTAAATATCTTTTTCTCCATTTTACAATCTGAGATAACTTTTGAACTAAAGGAGCTAGAAAGCTGGGGTTGATCTCAAAATTTATTCTGTTTAGGAATTACTTTAAATTTTCTTCATCATCATTCTCTAAAACAAGACTTTCATTACTATGGGTAAGAAAAGAAGAAAAAGGAAGCCTTGTAAATAGGCTGAGGTTTACACGAAGGTGAGGTGTTCCTCCTTAAACACAATTTGGTTCAAGTGTAATGAATAAAGATAACATTGTAAATGATGACGGAAACAATGTGACCAAGTTATGGAATGACCTTCCTATACTCGTAGTTGAATCAGTAAAATTCTAAAAGTTCAAACTTGAAGAAAATGTTTTTATGTTGAAGAGGCTGACAACGTCTTTTTATAGTATATATATGAAATACCTGTTTTAATGTTGTTAATGTTTTTAAATTATTTTGTTTTAATTGTTCCTTACTTCTTATTTCGTTTATTTATTTCCTTTCCTCACTGGGCTATTTTTCCCTATTAAAGCCCTTGGGCTTACAGCATAGAGCTTTTCCAACTAGGATTTTAATAATAATAATAATAATAATAATAATAATAATAATAATAATAATAATAATAACAATAATAATAATGATAATGATAATTACTATTTTTATGCTTCTCGTTTTTTATTGATATCAATATTGTATATATTATTGGTATACAAGAGTTTCCTTAGCGGATAGAGCAGATTTGTAAATTAAACTAAAATATGAGAAGAGTTTGATATAGTAGACCTCCTCGTATCTCCTTTGACAATTCAAGTAAGGGTAGAAGAGACTCTTTAGCTATGGTAAGCAACTCTTCTAGGAGAAGGACATTTGAAAATCAAACCATTGTTCTCTAGTCTTGGGTAGTGCCATAGCCTCTATACCATGGTCTTCTACTGTCTTAGGTTAGAGTTCTCTTCCTTGAGGATACTCTCGGGCACACTATTCTATCCTAATTCTCTTCCTCTTGTTTTGTTAAAATTTTTATAGTTTATATAGGAAATATTTATTTCAATGTTGTTACTGTTCTTAAAATATTTTATTTCTCCGTGTTTCATTTTTTCACTGGGGTATTTTCCCTGTTGAAGCCCCTGGGCTTATAGCATCCTGCTTTTGCAACTAGGGTTGTAGCTTAACAAGTAATAATAATAATAATAATAGAAATGCATAAGATGGAAGGAACATGGAGCTCAGGCGTCACTTGAAATAATTCTCAGTTCAAAAGTTAAATAAAGAGAACATCTCTCAAATACAAATGAAAACGCTCAGATGAACTTAAATCTTTCCCACGAACACCGACTCCAGTAAGTAGAATTATTCAAGAACCAATGTTAATCTGAGATATTGTAGGTATCATACTGTATAGCTTGCTTTGTGTCACATGTTGGTTATTTTTCAATGGGATTTATTTCCTTTCCTCCCTGGGCTATTTTCCTTGTCGGAGCCCTTTTGCTTATAGCATCTTGCTTTTCCAACGAGGGTTGTAGTTTAGCAAGTAATAATAATAATAATAATAATAATAATAATAATAATAATAATAATATAGGCTGACGACTGGGGCAATGAGGCCATTTAGTTCCCTATTGCAACAGGAGGAAACTGTAGTTGTACTATAAAGTAATGATTAAAGAGGTTAAAGAAGTTGGACAGCAAGGTGGAATAAGACAAAGGAACTCTGGTTAAATGAACCTGCCTTTTAAGAATTCTAATCCAAAAAGGTGCAAAAATAGTTTTTCTTAGTCACTAATCACATAATTCTATTACTTATCTTGTTTCTTTATTTCCTTATTTCCTTTCCTCACTGGGCTATTTTTCCCATGTTGGGGTCCTCGGGCATATAGCATCCTGCTTTTCCAGTTAGGGTTATAGCTTGGCTTGTAAAAATAATACTAATGATAATAATAATAATAAAAATAATAATAATAATAATAATAATAATAATGATCACATGATTTTATTAAATGTTGAATATCTTCGAAGTATATAACACATTTCCCGGTATAAATTACTATTTAAGATATTTCGCTTTTGAGTGATTTAGTTTGAATAATGGTAAATAATCAGGTTTTTATCCTCCTGCGTTAATTAGTGCAAAGGTATCGTTAATTAAAATTGGTCAAGTACTCGATATATACAATGAAAGTCATTCAAAGTGTTTTTTAACAGCTGTGTGGAACAGTGTCGTAATTAAAATACCAGTTTAGCTCCTAATTTATATACAAATAAAAATATATAAATAATGTATTTAAAATAATTATAAGACTCAAGAATAGATGTTCATTAAAAATTTTATTTATTTTGAGAAGTCATGTCATATCCATGATGTTAAATAAGAGCAAGTTGCCATGGCAACATAATTATATAGATATACAGTATCATAATAAACTTAATGGAGAGAGAGAGAGAGAGAGAGAGAGAGAGAGAGAGAGAGAGAGAGAGAGAGAGAGAGAGAGAGAGAGAGGGAGAGAGAGAGCACAGTTCATCCTAACTATTGACGACTTTTGATTTTCCTCAGTAGTTTATGAAAGTGATATAATGTGTTCTCAAATGTGGTAATTCAGCACTCAACATCTTTGTGCATTGTTTGGCTCACCAGGTCAATCCTCGACATTCATGCCTTGACCCTGGTTGGACACGTCAGATGAGGATTTGGGGCTTAAGGCCTTCTTTTCATTTTAACGAGAGGCGTGCTTTGCAATCCTGTAAATTTTATTTATTTTTTGTTTTAAGTGCTATTCCGGCCAGACATTTCCAGTCCTTACGGTCGCTAGCATAGATTTCCTAGGTGATGAGTAGTATATAATATTTCTTTAAGGCTGACTTCGCTCCTTTTTAGGACCGCCTGGACTTCGATGGACCTTTTTTTTTTATTACCCTTATAGAATATATATTAAGTGGTGTTCATCAGGCAAACTGATAGCGTGACTAAACCAGTTTATAGATATTGATGTTTGGTAAGCGTGGTTTCAATAAGATAAGGTGAAGGATGATATGGAGAGGAGAGATTTGGTTGAAGAGGATGCCTTACATAGAATGCACTGGAGAGGACGCATCAGGCAACTGGCCCCTTAATTAAGATAGGGAATGGTGATAAAGAGGAGTTTCTATACTTGTGCATCCCGTTCCTTCTAGAAATGTTCTAGGATCACTGTATGTATTGAAACCAATTCATCTAGGGAAGTCCCTAGTATTTTCAGCAAACAGAAGGTTTAAAGGCCGCTAATGAATGGCAGAGTCCAAGGACAGTGATATTGCCCCATCAAGATGTACAATGCCGTAGAGACTGACCATATATACTTATGATCAGCGCCCAAGCCCCCCTCTCCACCCAAGCTAGGACCAAAGAAGGCCAGGCAATGGCTTCTGATGAATCAGCAGATAGACGTATGGGCTCCCCCAAACCCCCATCCTTAGCTCACAAGGATGGTGAGGTTGCAGCGACCAAATGAACTAATGATTTTGTGAGTGACTCAAATCAAACCCCAGTCTGGCATTGACCATTCAGGGACGTTACCACATCGGGCACCACAACCCTATGAAAATGTTCCAGTTGCTTGAGGTGGCGTTGATATGGAGTCAAGACCTCTGCAGAAATGAGGATTGATTGGTTGATTTAAAGTTTTCAGGCATCCTGACATGTAAGGTCATTGACGCCGATCCGAAATGAGGAGCATTGAGATATAAAATATGATTATAATTCTAATATAAAAGACAAGCAGATGGATATGTACGGAATAAAGACAATATGTAATGGAGAAAGAAAGAGAGAGAGAGAGAGAGAGAGGGAGAGAGAATGCAGATTTTCCTCCCAGAGGAAAACCTTGCAAGAAATAATGGAGTCGGTGTAGTTTTGTTTTAACAGCTGAGTCGGCAAAAGTTTGATTGGTAGGGAAAGCTGCTAAAGTTGGAGCAACTTCCTTTTATTGGTATTAATTAAATCATAGAAGTTTCCCAAATATCGCTGCTCCTAATGAGTCCGTCGCTTACTTGGAGACATGATGTGCCCAAATTCATACATTTGCTTCTTATTCAAGTTTTCTATTCGCTATTTATAAGATAAAAAACTTGAATGTGATTTGGATTTAGTCACGCACGCACACAATGTTGTGATTTTTGACTCCGCCAATGAAGTTGGAAGGAGGTTATGTTTTACCCCCTGTTTATGTGTGTGTTTGTTTGTGAACACCTTTCTGGTCACAATTTTAATAGTAGAGTAATAAAACTTAGTGATTAACAGTTATTTAAAAAGCTGGAAATTATTAAATTTTGGAAAGGTTAGGCATTGTCAAGCTAAATGGCCAACTTACGTAATCAGACCCAAGTTTGTACAGCGTTGGCACAGACTTCAAACTTGGTTCATAAGTGTATGAAAATCCACGCCATATATATATGTATATGTATACATATATGTATATATATATATATATATATATATATATATATATATATATATATATATATATATACTGCATGTATATACTGTATATATATATATATATATATATATATATATATACATATATATAAACATATATATATAAATAAATAAATATATATATATATATATATATATATATATATATATATATATATATATATAAATACAGTATATATATACAGTATATATAAAATACAGTATATAAATATATACATATGTATATATATATATATATATATATATATATATATATATATATATATATATATATGCTCTTCTGTGGGTATAATGGCTCCATCAACTTTCATTTCTAGTTCAATTAAAAGAAATGAAATTTTGGAAGAGATGAAAGCCGCCGAATATTCATGATTTTGACGTTGATATTTCGTAACTAAAGTAGAAGTTAAATAGTAATTTCTAGTCTCGGTCAGTTTGTTGCATCCTGAGAATGCAAATAACTTAACAGTTTATTTAAGCATATGTATTGTGTATCAGAGGACGGATTGAATAATTGGGAAGCATTATATGATATATAACATTTATGTTAATCGAGGCAACGTTAGTGTTAATGCAGGGAAGATAGTACGGAGCTCAAAGAGGCGTTTTAGGCTAAATGTTTTCTTTTTCTTCAGTAGTAAACAACGCTTCGAGTGACATAAAGACCAAATGGTCTTCAGCATAAATTTTAACTATGGCAATAGTGACACCATTGCTATTGTTTTATTGGGCAATCGCCTTGCTTCTCATTTACAGTAAAGAATTTTACGAAGCTGTTAAACCTGCATATCTCATAGTCAGATTTCCACGGCTGTTTTGCCAGAATTTCCCCCCGTTCTTCCTCGGAGGCAAATGTCAGAATTTGCTGCTAATGTCCGAGAGTGTTTTGTCTCTGAAAATTTCTTTGTATTGTTAAGGCTAATACTTAATAAAGACTTTTTGTCATTTAGCATCATTGCAAGCATTTTCGGGATATTTTGTTTTCGTGGTGTAATATAAAAGTGGAAGACAAATTTTTTTAAATATGTTAATCACAATAAACTAAATACATATTACATTGAAATCAAATGAACAAGATTTTAATTTCGTTTAATAGAAATGTGTATGTAAAATAAAAAAGTCGGAATAATGTTGTTACTTGCTAAGCTACAACCCTAGTTGGAAAAGCAGGATGCTGTAAGGCCAGGGAAAATATGAAAGTTAGGAAATGAAACAAGGAAAAATAAAATATTTTAAGAACAATAACAGCAAAATAAATATTTCCTATAGAAGCTATAAAAACTTTAACAAAAATAAAAGGAAGAGAAATTGCTATATAAATTGAAATACTGAATTCAAAATCAGGCATACAACCAGATGCTATAAGGTTCACTTGTATCATGTTATCCAAAGTTATAGCTTTGGATCTTGACAGAGATAGGGCATGAACATAGGACCCGGGAACAACAAACCAAATTGGATTAGCTCAATCTTCTTAATCAATTCGGGACATATGAAGGTGCGCATGGCGTAAGTCTCGTGTATGCCCTCTGGTGACGCAACCAATAAACTGTTAATAATGGACCACCAATAAGGCTTCGGGTTACCGGATTTAATTGGCGGTTCGCCTCGTGTTCGTTTGCCAGAGGGGCTCATGAAGACGAAGAAGACAGTTCTGTCTTCCTGTCTATTCAGTCGTCTGTCTCGTTAGTGTCAATGTTTCCTTTGCTCGCAACTAAAGGCGAATCCCTGGGGGACATCGCGCCAGATTCCAGTCAATTCTAGTCGATTCCAGTTTCCATCTTGTTGGAAAACATAATGAGCGGTTCTGTGCATGTTTGTTATTGGAAACAGGTTAGTTTTCGTAGAGTGGTAGGTACAGATGGGTCAGTATTTCTAAGCGTAGTAGCCCGTTGAGATACTACCCCTTGAGTGTTAGGGGGTCCTTTGACTGACCAGACAGTACTACATTAGATCCTTCTCTCTGGTTACGGTGCTCTTTCCTTTTGCCTACATAGACACCGAATAGTCTGGCCTATTCTTTACAGATTCTCCTCTGTCCTCATACACCTGGCAACACTGAGATTACCAAACAATTCTTCTTTACCCAAGGGGTGAACTACGGTAATGTAATTGTTCAGTGGCTGCTTTCCTCTTGGTAAGGGTAGAAGAGACTCTTTAGCTATGGTAAGCGGCTCTTCTAGGAGAAGGACACTCTAAATCAAACCATTGTTCTCTAGTCTTGGGTAGTGCTATAGCCTCTGTACCATGGTCTTCCACTGTCTTGGGTTAGAGTTCTCTTACTTGAGGGTACACTTTGGCACACTGTTCTATCTAGTTTCTCGTCTTCTTGTTTTGTTAAAATTTTTATTGTTTATATAAGAAATATTTATTTTAATGTTGTTACTATTCTTAAAATATTGTGTTTTTCCTTGTTTCCTTTCCTCACTGGGCTATTCTCCCTGTTGGGAGCCCTGGGCTTATAACATCTAATAATAGTAATGATAATATATATATATATATATATATATATATATATATATATATATATATATATAAATATGTATATATATATATATATATATATATATATATATATATATAAGTACATATAAATATATATATATATATATATATATATATGTATATATATATATATATATATATATATATATATATATATATATATATATGTATGTATATATGTATATATAGTGTTTGTGTGCGATTGTGTTCTAGTATTTGTTTATTTGCATTTTAACAATTTTTAAGCTGTGTTAATAGGATACCTTGTACCATCAAAGAGAGCAGTAGGATCTTGGTTTCATTTCCTCTTTGGTACGATTACATCCAGATACAGAGGCCAGGCGAGGCTTGCATATCCTATGAAAGTTCCATTGTAGGAGAAAAACCGACGATGCAATCTCGTCTGTAACTAATCTGCCCATCCTTTTGAATGTCTATAAACATCATATAATTTATTATGGCCTATCCGGACTGGTGGCATTTGGTGTGGAGTTCCTTAGGAGTAGTCTACAACTCTTTATTCTTCACTATAAAAATTAGTTCTTTTACTAAAGCTCTTAATTATTTTGGCTTCAAATTTACGCAAGTTTTTTTTTCAGCCATTATAGTATAGTGCGTAATATGCACTAATTCAACTTGCATATTAATTCAATAAGTATATTTTGGTACTTTAATGTTTCTATTGTAACCCTCTTCCACTAACAAGTCCCGAGCTTAGTTTCGTCCGTTTTGATACTTCAGTATAAGAGTAATATATATCAGTAATTGCTACTCTATCAAGTTTTTTTTTATGCTGGCACTGTGTAGTAGCTTGATATTCCCTCACACTAGTTTATTGTCTTTTAAAGATTTAAAGGTCGCCTTGAATGGTAAAGGCAAGGGATAGTGACAATTATCTAGAGATTGACCATATATACATATGAACAGCTCCCGAATCCCCTCTCCACCAATGGTAGGCCCATGGAGGGCCAGGTAATGGCTATTAATGACTCAGCAGATAGACCTATTATAGGCTCCCTCAGACCTCTATTCTTCAATCCTTAGCTCAGCAGATCGGTAGACAGTGGCATTTAGAATAGGCTATCAAAACATTTCGTACAATTTAACATAATGTTGGTTTTGTGTATAGCTTTTGGATGCATCTTGTTTTATGGCCTGATCTTGGGCTGCAATTAACATTACCGTGACTTTCTTTAGTTTCTCCTCTGCATTATTGCTATTTATTAACTGTGAGTGATGTGCTTTCAATGTTGAATCATTAATGTTGAGTTATCCTTTTCCACCTCCAGTACTAAGTGTGCACAGCAACTCTGTATTTGCTATTGGGTGCAGTAATTGATATATATTTTTTATCTTTCTGGTCCTTTTATCTATCCACCAACCCTTGAATGCCAATGTGGGGCAACGCTAGAAACAATGGAACTCAACCTAGGATGGTACCCACTGGGCCATCATTTCTCAGGTTAATACCTCATTATTATTATTATTATTATTATTATTATTTTTACTTGCTAAGCTGCTACCTTAGTTGGAAAAGCAGGATGCTATAAGCCCAAGGTCTCCAACAGGGAAAATAACACATTGAAGAAAGGAAACAAGGGCAAATAAAATATTTTAAGAACAGTAACAACATTAAGATAAATATCTCCTATATAAACTGTAGAAAAAATTAACAAAACAAGAGGAAGAGAAATAAGATTGAAATGTGTGCCCAAATGTACCCTCAAGCAAGAGAACTCTAATCTACGACAGTGGAAGACTAAGATACAGAAAGGCAAACGACAACGCCCTTCTGTGGGTTCGACATTGGCGCGATAAGATATGATGATGATGATGATCTGTGCCATGGAAGTCATCTTCCACACTGCTATTCCAGCTCTGTGCCTGATCTCTGGAACTGCCAAGGTGTTTTGTTACTTTCACCATCTTCCAAGAGTTGAGATTTGCCTTGATTCTCTGCATGCGTTGGTGTCTGACATTTTCTTCATCTTGTGGAGTTTTATGGTTTTTCCTATTATCCCCTGGCATATTTTATCCTGCTTCATCTATGATCTTGATGGAATTTCCATCTGTCAATTAAATGCTTTTGCTCCTTGTTACTTAACATCTCTATGCTTACTTAAGTGCTTTTTTCCTATTCCAAAATCCTCTTTTATTCTGCTACTGACGCAATTCATACATTATGCATCAAAGTTTCTATTTTATGGCACCTTTTTCGAACGTTTTAATGTCATCAGTAAACATAAATATGTTATTATTATTATTAATATTATTATTATTATTATTATTATTATTATTATTATTATTATTATTATTACTTGTACTTGCCAATTGTGAAGGATGCTTGCTCCAGAGAAGAATAGAGTATGTGAATAGGGCTAAAGAGGAGCAAATACCTAAAGACAACGGCTGAGTAAAGTGATAGCTAGTAATAAACAGAGTCTTTTAGGATAAGATGAAATAAAAAGCAATATTTAAAAGCAGACTGTCGTAGAGGCTGAAAAATATTGAGGAAAAATAGGCGAGAATAAAGAAGATTGGAAATAAAAGAGGAAGAGAAAGCGAGAAATATGAGGAACTCGTAAAATTGAATGAAATAAGAGAGAAAAAAAGGTTACCATGACAAAGAAACTCGACGATCAGGGAAAGAAAAGAAACTTTGGAGAGGTCCTAAAATGGCCTGAGACAAAGAACATCCCCGAATTAAAAGTAGATGAGTAAAAATGTTTTCTTCTAAAGCTCGGTTTTTTAGATTGAAGTCAACA
Source organism: Palaemon carinicauda (assembly GCF_036898095.1). Taxonomy (NCBI): domain Eukaryota; kingdom Metazoa; phylum Arthropoda; class Malacostraca; order Decapoda; family Palaemonidae; genus Palaemon; species Palaemon carinicauda. The sequence continues at coordinate 164,339,581 of NC_090727.1, read as the reverse complement.
CACAAGAGAGAATATTATTGTTTCGAGTGACCCAGTTGGTGAACTACAGAGGAACACAAGAGGGTAAAAAGCGAGAAGGGGTTTCTCTTAATTAAGTGACATAAGTAAAAAATAAATTCATCTTTTTTTACTACTTGCATTGGTTCTGAAATCTTGTTGTTTATTTGGGTAAAAAAAAAAAAAAAAAAAAATTATCTCACCACTGCATAGTTTTCGTTGTGGTGGCCTGGAGGTAGCGTCCTTGCCTGGTAATTGCCTGATTGGTGTTAAAGTTTCGTTTAGACTCGTTAGTTCCTTTAGTCGCCGCAACCTCACCATCCCTGTGAGCTAAGGAGGGGGATAGGTGTTTGGGTGGAGCGTATAGATCTATCTGTTGATTCATTATCGGCCATTGCCTGGCTCTCCTTGGTCTTAGCTTGCGTGGAGAGGGGGCTTGGGCACAGATCATATGTTATATGATTAGTCTCTAGGGCATTGGCCTGCTTCATTATTATTATTATTATTATTATTATTATTATTACTTGTTAAGCTACAACTTTAGTTGAAAAAGAAGAATCTATAACCCCAAGGGTCCCAACAGGAAAAATAGCCCAGTGAGGAAAGGAAACAAGGAAAAATAAAATCTTCTAAAAAGAGCAACAACATTAAAATACACATTTCCCATACAAACCATAAAAACTTTAACTAAACAAGAAGCAGAAAAATTAGATAGAATAGTGTGCCCGAGTGTATCCTCAAGCAAGAGAACTCTAACCTAAGACAGTGGGAGACCATGGTACAGAGGCTATGGCACTACCCAAGTCAGAGAACAATTGTTTAATTTTGAAGTGTTCTTCTCCTAGAAGAGCTGCTTACCATGGCTAAAGAGTCTCTTCTTCCCTTACCAAGAGGAAAGTAGCCACTGAACAATTACAGTACAGTAGTTGGGCAATGTCACTGTCCCTTGCCGCTGCCATTCATGAGCGGCCTTTGAATACCTTTAAACATTTAAACTGTTTAATTACAGTTTGTTAGACTGCGAAGTAAGATTTCTTTAGGAGATGGTTATGCTAAAAGTTGATTAACATATGACACGAATGAATTAACCTGTGTAATGACTGCTATACCTCTGATCTTAGACAGGTATTATGCTACAACTAGTGTACCCGACCTGTCAAAAATGACGGCCTAATATTAAGATGGACACAAGCACAGACTGATTTAACCCTTCCCGCCCCCTCTCCCTTTCCTAACTACAACCTGCTTGTTCGGCAATTTGTCGGCGAGTTTGGTTTCTGAGCGTACCTCATAGTGTACTACATCCCTCTCACCAGGTATGACTACTCCCTTTCTTCTCAGTAAACGAATAATATATATATATATATATATATATATATATATATATATATATATATATATATATATATATATATATATATATATATATATATATATATATATATATATATATATATAATCTCTCCAGACACTTATTCTTTATTATATAGTGATATAGTAGTCAGATCTATTGTTATTTATCATCAGTTCTTCATATAATTAGTTAAAAGTATCTACTATCGTTTTCAGAGGCCGTGTAATAGTGTTTTTTTTTTTTTTAAATAACTCCTAAAATAACTGATGGATTTCCATGATATCAAAGCAGGGAGCGCTTCATACAATGGCCTAATTTTGGGAAATACTATGCATTGCCAATTACGTTTCATTAACTTTTTTACTTAAGAAAATGAAGCTAAAGCCAGTCTTAGCCACCCACACATTCGCAAAAGTGAGGACGTCCCTCAGTGACGTTGTTATAACGTTTCTTCCCCTGTACCTCCCATGCCCCGAATTGTTAAACGCCTGTTCAACTCCATAGATAATTGTCATATGACCTACCCCAAGCAATACGAAATTCTTTGTCAGTAAAAGTTCAGCATACCTGGTAATGTGATTCGTGACTTTAGACTTTACCTAAACACAAGACCAACGTTTTATATCTTACCCACTCACTTACATTGAAGATCAAGAATGATACTTATGACAGGAGACGAAAGAAGCCATGCTAACCCTACACTTCACACTTCAAGCGAGTGTTGGTAAAGCAATAGAAATATAGTTTTCTTTATGTTGAGCCGTAGGACTCATTCTTCCATACAACACAGGTTACTCGATACATCAATTGCCAGGAAGAAAATGACAGAGAGCATTGTTTGATATAATTTATCATATCAATTTCACCAGAGAGAGTAGCTTGAATTCCTTAGAAGGTAGACTTCTAAAAGATGTTTCATATAAGGGCATTGACATCGGCCATTTGATAAATTTTGAAATCATATGTATATATATATATATATATATATATATATATATATATATATATACTATATATATATATATATATATATATATATATATATATATATGTGTGTGTGTGTGTCCATACATACATAAGATTTATTATATTTCAACCTATAGTTTTATATATTTATTTACGTTATAAGTACCAGTACCTATTTTTGTTACTTAAAAGGTATTTGACAAATATCATTGCGCCTTTGTCACTGGAATTATAACAGACTTCAATTAATGAACCAATCAACCTTACTTTGAGAAATCCATTGGCATTGTCTACATGCCAAGCTGATATACACGTATCAAAGTATTCATTTAGCTTTGCTTTTCCAAAATATTGTTTTCACCAATTGCTGGAAACCATAGATTTATGAGGGATGAAAAAAAAAAACCAAGAAATGGACACTTATACATTTTATTCATCATCACTCAAGGAAAAAAAATTGTTTTCTATTTCTACTAATGTTTTTATTTTATTTTTTTATTTTATTTTATTTTTTAGTCGCAATTCTAAAATTTGTAGGAATCCGAGTAGAATATCTCTCAGTGCGATTCCACACTCCTGTTTTAAACCTCTTCTATTATGTTTGATAATTTGTGTTAACCATCTAATCATTATCTACCACCATTAAACATTTTATTGCTCTTCCGGCTCACTTTATATATATGCAGTACACAGTCTTTCCTAACAGGGATTTACTCGGTAGCCTAATACCAATGGGAATGAAGCCAAGAAGGAAAGGGGGGGGGGGGGAGTACTAAGATAGCCATAGGTGTAAACACCAAAAGAGGGTTGGAGGAACCTCTGCGTCACAGTTATGTGATTAAGTAACACTTCATCGAAACGCTCTGAAGGAAGGGAAGAAGTTCCTCTTTTTTCTAAGAGTAAACGGGTTAATTAAGCACATCTGTCAATTCATTGTACCACCAAAAATTAGGCCAATGTTTGAAACATTCATTGCTGTAGTTTCATGGAAATTCATAAGCCGGTTTGTTAGATATTTGGGAAAAACACTATTACACGGCCTCTGGAAACGATAGTAAGTTTCTCACTAACGTCTGCTAACGAGACTACTTCAATTTACAAAGTGAACGCATGTTGGGTCCAAACTCAGGTTAGATTAGGAAATATGTTTTACTAACGGTTAAATACGTCTGATTTACCTCTACAAATGAGGGCTATTATCATTAAAACAGAGCCAGTAGACTATTCCTGTCCCCTAAAGAACGTGTGTGTGTGTCTGTCTGTTATTAGCGTTCTACTTATTGTACTTTTACTTCTCTTGCTGTTTCCTTTTCTCACTTGGCTAAGTTTCCCTGTGGAGCCCTTGGGCTTATAGCATCCTTCTTTTCCAATTAGGGTTGTAGCTTAGCCTTAGTTAATAATAATAATAATAATAATAATAATAATAATAATAATAATAATAATAATAATAATGATAATAGTAATAAGTTATATAAAGAAATATCTAGTTTAGAAATGACTACTGTTCGCTTACATAAACTTTGTGGTATAACACGATATCGAAGCAGTTTGAGTTACTACTATCATTAAAGGACTTTTGAGATATTTTTAATGATCAGTAGATATATGATGATGACGATAGTGATGAGGATAATGGTGATAATGTTTATAGTAATGAAAGTACTAACACGCATGTTAATAATGGTAAACAGGTATCTGAGGTTCGAGGTGAGGATGGCAGGTTCATCCTTAACAAGATTCTTGGGCAGAATGTGTTGTACTATGCTAGCGGTATTCTTAGATTCATTTCTTCTGAAAGCTTTTAACATTAATAATTTCATCGTCGTTTTTATTATTTTGAATTTAATTTTCTTTTATTCTTTATTCATAAGAAATTATATAGGCGTCAAATACCTTCGGTGTCAGGATGCCAGAAAACTTCTAATATATCAATCAATTAATGTTTAGATAATAAGGGTACAATTAATAATATTAAGAATCAAATAGGAATAATAATAATTATTACAATCCCAGCTTTACAATGACTACTATGCTCATTCCTAAAACTTTAGGAGGTGAATAAATATTTTTAGAATTAAATCATTCCTAAAAAGTAGTCTATATCACCATACAATCCCAGCTTTACAATGATTACAATGATCATAACTAAAATCTTAGAAGGTGAATAAATATCTTTACAACTAAAATTTTTCCTAAAAAGTAATCTATATCACCTTTACGTGTCCCCTTACATTTTATTTTATTTTCTTTTTTACCGTGTCCGTGAGGTATACCCTTCGTGATGATGTCCGGTATGTCACTTTAGAAAGTCAGCCTATTTTCTTGTTTTGGCATTCCAATAATTCCGGGTTCATAGGTACACACGCTCTGCAATTTACAGAAATAACAGCCCTCTTTTTCTTCTGTACACCACCTTGAAAGGTGTAAATGAACTTCCCCTCTCTCTCTCTCTCTCTCTCTCTCTCTCTCTCTCTCTCTCTCTCTCTCTCTCTCTCTCTCTCTCTCTCTCTCTCTGCAAGGTATATAGGATTTTGATCTCTCTCTCTCCCCCTCTCTCTCTCTCTGCGAGTTATATAGGACTTTTGTATCTCTCTCTCTCTCTCTCTCTCTCTCTCTCTCTCTCTCTCTCTCTCTCTCTCTCTCTCTCTCTGCATGTGATATTCGAGGTTGGTATATGTAAGTTCTCTCTCTCTCTCTCCTCTCTCTCTCTCTCTCTCTCTCTCTCTCTCTCTCTAAATGTGGTATTGGAGGTTGTTATCTCTCTCTCTCTCTCTCTCTCTC
>NC_090727.1:164321983-164331983 GCF_036898095.1 Palaemon carinicauda | reverse complement strand
TCTTCATGTCCATCTATTGTTTATCATTCTCATTATATGTCCTGTCCATGTCCATTTCTTTTTCTTATATGTTGTTACAATTTCTTCTACATTAGTTAGCTCTCCTATCTTTGTTGCTCTTTTCTGTCTCATAATGGTATTTCCATCATTATTCTTTTCCTAGCTCTTTGATTTGTACCTAGCTTATGTTTTAAAGCTTTAGTAAGGCTCCCAGTTTCTGATGCATAAGGTAATACTTGCAGGATCATCTTTTTAAATACTTTTCCTCTTAGAGAAAGTGGCATTTTACATTTCATAATCTCATTTTTCTTTTTTTCTTTTTTGTTTACCAAAAGGCTCTCCATCCCATATTTATCCTTCTTTTAATTTCGGTCTCATGTCCTTGGGAAACAATTACTGTCTGTCCTAAGTACGTGTATTCACTTACAGTCTCTAGAGGCTCGTCCATAACTTATTTGTTGTCTGCATAATCATTGAACATTATCTTAGTTTTACTCATAATCATTTTCAGTCCTACATTTCTGCTTTCTCTATTCAAATCTATCATCTTTTATGATTCCTCCTATGATTCATTAAACATAACTACGTCATCTGCAAATGTTAAGTTGTTAAGGTATTCCCCATTAATATTAAGCCTACATTTTCCCAATCAAAATTCTTAAAATCTTCTTCTAGATATCCCGTGAATAATTTAGGAGAGATGGGATCTCCCTGTCTAACTCCTTTCACAATAGGAATTTTCTCACTATCTTTATGTAGGTTTAGAATTGCTGTAATTCCTGTCTATATATCTTCCATTGTTCTGACATAAGATTTTTCTAGTCCTTGTTTATGAAGGACTTTCTTTATTGCTGATATTTTGACAGAATCAACAGCTTTCTCATGGTCTATATATATATATATATATATATATATATATATATATATATATATATATATATATATATATATTTATATATAGACATACATACATACATACACTTATACATACGGTGTTCACACAATTTTTCGAAAAACAATTATTTGTTCGAAAGTAATTGTTCGAATGTATAATTGTTTGTACTCACAATTGCAGTTTTTCGAAAAACAAATGATTCGAAATAAAAATCAACCAATTCTGACTTGAAACATAAATCGCGTAGAAATTCCCATTGTCATTTTTACCGATTCGCTATTTGATAGTATACCTCTTGACCTACAGAACGGTTGGAATCGTTGAAAGGTAAAATGGGAAACCCATGTTATCAGTGAATGGATATTTATTTGTTAAAGAGTCGTGGACACTTTTGAACAGTAGCAGAAGGCGAGTTATTATTATTATTATTATTATTATTATTATTATTATTATTATTATTATTATTACTACTTGCTAAGCTGCAACCCTAGTTGGAAACACAGGATGCTATAAATAGCCCATTGTACGTCTACAATCATCATTGAACCACGTTTTGTCCTTCACTCGGTACCTTAGAGCACGAGAAGGGATACGCCTATCAATTATGTTGACTAGATTCTCGTTCAAAGGGACAACAGGATATACACTACTATATAATTGTGTCCAATTGAAGCACCAAAGATCATGCAAAATCCGATCCTAGTCTGCTTGAGATTTCATATAAATTTTACAAGGCATGATCAGGTGTCCCGACTGGAGAACCAACCTCACTTGTTATAACGCCAGGGGAGTCAGTGTATACGAGGTCCAAGCAATTACCAGATCTGTGAGTAGCTTCACTTATGATTTGCTCACAGCCTGATTCAGAGGCAAGTTTAAAGCTCTTGACCCCTGGCGATCGGGAGGAGAGATAGAACTTAACCACTTCCTATGGTGAGCATTGAAATCACTAACAAAGACAAAAGAGGCCCTTTTTATCATCTCATATTTTAGCCATAATGGTAAGAAGACAATCGAAGATAGAATCATCCATGTCTGGATTCCAGTAGATCGAACACAAGTAAAAGTTGTTATGCCTGCCACAAACTTTTATTACCTGAATCTCATGACATCCACATTCATAGCAGGACTTATGAGAAGCAAGGTACTCAGTCCTAATATATACTGCCATTTCCCTGCCCCTAGGGATGGCATCACTTTTCAATATTATTGGCCTCTTAAAACCAGTTACAAGGAGCTCAGATGAGTGCCTCATATTAGAAACCAAAGTTTCTGAGCACAAAAGAATATCATATTGTCTGGACGCAACTGTAAGGATTTGAATATCAGCATGAAGACCACGAATATTGCAATACACTAGCTGACATTGACGAAATCTAGGACTTACTGGTCCTGGATTTCGCTCAATGTCTCCAGACAGCATACGAATTGATGGTAATAAAAAAGAGACATCATACTTAAAAACTAGATTAATAAGATTTATAACAAAATCAATATGTACAGAAATATAAATAAAGTGATTGATCAAACCTATAGACAATAGAAAAAAAGTTGGATAAAATGATCAACATGGAGGGGCCGATACACCATGCATGGCTAAATACCCTCCAGGATAACCACTTCAACTGAAGGGAGGACAGTAAGGATGGTTTTGAGAAGAAAAAGAATCAGAAAAGGAAAAGACAACCTCTTGATAAACCACCAGGCATCCATGGCCCTTCTATTAAACCTGCCCAACACACCATTTCAAAAAAACAAGAGGAAGAGATGAAAAATAAGATAGAATAGTGTGTTCGAGTGTACCCTCAAGCAAGAGAACTCTAACCCAAGACAGTGGAAGACCATGGTACAGAGGCTATGGCACTACCCAAGACTAGAGAACAATGGTTTAATTTTGGAGTGTCCATCCCCTAGAAGAGCTGCTTATCATAGTTAAGAGTCTTTTACCCTTACCAAGAAAAAAGTACAGTAATTAACCCCTTGGGTAAAGAAGTTTTTGGTAATCTCATTGTTGTCAGGAATATGAGGAAAGATGAGAATCTGTAAAGAATAGGTCTGTAAAAAATAGGTCAGACTATTCGGTGTAAGGTGGCTGGTACCCTGGCCAACCTACTATGTATTTAATATATATTTATTTGATATATATTTAATATATTTAATACATATATATACCATAAAATCCACTTATTTCTTCTAACCATTTCTTGCTCATTTTATGTCAATGCATGCAGGTACTTTAGAATTACCACCCAAATATTTAAAAAAAAAAAAAAAAAAGTATTTGAATCCAAACATTAAGTATTAGTTATACATTATATTTCCATTCATTTGCCGAAATGGCATCTATAAAATCCGTTAAATCCGTTAAACTCTTGTCTCACCGAATGCTTTCACCAGAGACAGTTATGCGACACGATTAAACAGTCAAAAAACCGAAAGTCAGTCCAGCGCCGAGCATACCGAATGCTTTTATCTCTGTCAAAAGGCTAACTCAAAGGGAGGGAGCCTGTGTACCGTGTCCTTAAAATCTCACTTTGATTTGTCTGCTCCTTTTAGGTCGGGGTGGAAACAATTTTGGCTGGGGATATGGCAACCTGGGAAACTAGCCCTGAAGGGATTCGCGCTCGACAAAGTATCTGAGGTACTGGTTGCACAACACAGGAAGGGGAAGGGCTCTATTTATTTATTTATTTTCAATTTGATTTCTAACGCATTTTGGGTATTTGCTTGATATGGAAGGCAAGATAGAATATGCAGCAAACGCCAATAGCATAGTAGGCTATTAGTTACAGAAGAGAGTAACCGTTAAAATTGAATATTGTCAACTTTAAATATCTTTTTCTCCATTTCACAATGTGAGATGACTTTTGAACTAAAGGAACTAGATAGCTGGGGTTGGTCTCAAAATTTATTCTGTGTAGGAATTACTTTAAGTTTCATTACTATGGGCAAGAAGAAAAAGGCAACCTTGTAAATAGGCTGAGGTTTACTCGAAGGTAAGGTGTTCCACCTTAAACACAATTTGGTTAAACTGTAATGAATAAAGATAACATTGTAAATGATGACTGATGACGGAAACAATGTGAGCAAGTTGTGGAATGATCTTCCTAATCGGGTACTTGAATCAGTAGAACTTCAAAACTTGAAGAGGCTGACATAAGTCTTTTTATAGTATATATATATATATATATATATATATATATATATATATATATATATATATATATATATATATATATATGAAATACCTGTTTCAATGTTGATAATACATACATACATATACCAAAGGCACTTCCCCCAATTTTGGGGGGTAGCCGACATCAACAAATGAAACAAAACAAAAAAGGGGACCTCTACTCTCTACGTTCCTCCAGCCTAACCAGGGACTCAACCGAGTTCAGCTGGTACTGCTAGCGTGCCACAGCCCAACCTCCCACATTATCCACCACAGATGAAGCTTCATAATGCTGAATCCCCTACTGCTGCTACCTCCGCGGTCATCTAAGGCACCGGAGGAAGCAGCAGGGCCTATCGAAACTGCGTCACAATCGCTCGCCATTCATTCCTATTTCTAGCACGCTCTCTTGCCTCTCTCACAGCTATCCTCCTATCACCCAGAGCTTTCTTCACACCATCCATCCACCCAAACTTTGGCCTTCCTCTTGTACTTCTCCCATCAACTCTTGCATTCATCACCTACTTTAGCTGACAGCCATTTTCCATTCTCTCAACATGGCCAAACCACCTCAACACATTCATATCCACTCTAGCCGCTAACTCATTTCTTACACCCGTTCTCACCCTCACCACTTCGTTCCTAACCCTATCTACTCGAGATACACCAGCCATATTCCTTAGACACTTCATCTCAAACACATTCAATTTCTGTCTCTCCATCACTTTCATACCCCACAACTCCGATCCATACATCACAGTTGGTACAATCACTTTCTCATATAGAACTCTCTTTACATTCATGCCCAACCCTCTATTTTTTACTACTCCCTTAACTGCCCCCAACACTTTGCAACCTTCATTCACTCTCTGACGTACATCTGCTTCCACTCCACCATTTGCTGCAACAACAGACCCCAAGTACTTAAACTGATCCACCTCCTCAAGTAACTCTCCATTCAACATGACATTCAACCTTGCACCACCTTCCCTTCTCGTACATCTCCTAACCTTACTCTTACCCACATTAACTCTCAACTTCCTTCTCTCACACACCCTTCCAAATTCTGTCACTAGTCGGTCAAGCTTCTCTTCTGTGTCTGCTACCAGTACAGTATCATCCGCAAACAACAACTGATTTACCTCCCATTCATGGTCATTCTCGGTTACCAGTTTTAATCCTCGTCCAAGCACTCGAGCATTCACCTCTCTCACCACTCCATCAACATACAAGTTAAACAACCACGGCGACATCACACATCCCTGTCTCAGCCCCACTCTCACCGGAAACCAATCACTCACTTCATTTCCTATTCTAACACATGCTTTACTACCTTTGTAGAAACTTTTCACTGCTTGCAACAACCTTCCACCAACTCCATATAACCTCATCACATTCCACATTGCTTCCCTATCAACTAATCATATGCTTTCTCCAGATCCATAAACGCAACATACACCTCCTTACCTTTTGCTAAATATTTCTCGCATATCTGCCTAACTGTAAAAATCTGATTCATACAACCCCTACCTCTTCTAAAACCACCCTGTACTTCCAAGATTGCATTCTCTGTTTTATCCTTAATCCTATTAATCATTACTCTACCATACACTTTTCCAACTACGCTCAACAAACTAATGTTTTTAAATTATTTTGTTTTATTGTTCCTTACTTCTTATTTCGTTTATTTATTTCCTTTCCTCACTGGGTTATTTTTCCCTGTTGAAGTCCTTGGGCTTACAGCATAGAGCTTTTCCAACTAGGATTGTAGTTTAGCTAATAATAATAATAATAATAATAATAATAATAATAATAATAATAATAATTACTATTTCTATATTTCTCGCTTTTTATTAATATCAAGATTGTATATAATATCGATATACTGGAGTTTCCTTAGCGGATAGGGCGGACTTGCAAATTATACTAAAATACAACAAGAGAGTGTAATATTATAGTAGACCTCCTCGTATCTCCTTTAACAATTCAAATAAGGGTAGAAGAGACTCTTTAGCTATGGTAACCAACTCTTCTAGGAGAAGAACATTCGAAAATCAAACCATTGTTCTCTAGTCTTGGATAGTTTCATAGCCTCTGTACCCTTAGGTTAGAGTTCTCCTCCTTGAGGATACTCTCGGGCACACTATTCTATCTTATTTCTCTTCCTCTTGTTTTGTTAAAGTTTTTATAGTTTATATAGGAAATATTTATTTTAATGTTTTTACTATTCGTAGAATATTTTATTTATCTTTGTTTCCTTTCCTCACTGGGCTACTTTCTCTGTTGGAGCCCCGGGCTTATAGCATCGTGCTTTTCAAACTAGGTTGTAGCTTAACAAGTAATAATAATAATTATAAAAATGCATAAGATGGAAGGAACTTGGAGCTCAGTTGTCACTTGAAATAATTCTCAGTTCAGAAGTTAAATAAAGAGAACATTTCTCAAATGCAAATGAAAACGCTTCGATGAACTTAAATCTTTCCCACGAACACCGACTCTAGTAAGCAGAATTATTCAAGATCCAATGTTAATCTGAGATATTGTAGGTATCATACTGTATTTCTTGCTTTGTGGCACATATTGGTTATTTTTCAATGGGATTTATTTCCTTTCCTCCCTGGGCTATTTTCCTTGTTGGAGCCCTTCTGCTTATAGCATCTTGCTTTTCTAACTAGGGTTGTAGCTTAGCAAGTAATAATAATAATAATAATAATAATAATAATAATAATAATAATGATTATGATGATGATGATGATGATGATTATGATGATAATAATAATAATAATAAAAATAACAATAATAATAATAATATAGGTTGACGACTGGGTCAATGAGGCCATTCAGTTCCCTATTGTAACAGGAGGAAAACACTGTAGTTGTATATAGTACAAAGTAATGATTAAAGAGGTTAAAGAAGTTGGACAGCAAGGTGGAATAAGGCAAAGGAACCTGCCTTTTAAGAATTCTAATCCAAAAAGGTGCGAAACTCGTTTTTCTTAGTCACTAATCACATAAATCTATTACTTATCTTGCTTATTTATTTCCTTATTTCCTTTCCTCACTGGGCTATTTTTCCATGTTGGGGTCCTCGGGTTTATAGCATCCTGCTTTTCAAACTAGGGTTATAGCTTGGCTTGTAATGATAATAATAATAATAATGATAATAATAATAATAATAATAATATAATTAATTTTATTAAATGCTGAATATCTTCGGAGTATATAACACATTTCCCGGAATAAATTCCTATTTAAGATATTTTGCTTATGAGTGATTTAGTTTGAATAATGGTAAATAATCAGGTTTTTATCCTCCTGCGTTAATTAGTGCAAAGGTAACGTTAATTAAAATTGGGCAAGTACTCGATATATGCATTGAAAGTCATTCAAAGTGTTCTTTAACAGCTGTGTGGAACATTGTGGTAATTAAAGTATCAGTTTAGCTCCTAATTTATATACAAATATGAATGTATAAATGATGTATTTAAAAGAATTATAAGACTCAAGAATAGATGTTCATTAAATTTTTTTATTTATTTTGATAAGTCATGTCATATCCATGATGTTAAATAAGAGCAAGTTGCCATGGCAACATAATTATATAGATATACAATATCATAATAAACTTCATGAACAGAGAGAGAGAGAGAGAGAGAGAGAGAGAGAGAGAGAGAGAGAGAGAGAGAGAGAGAGAGAGAGAGCACAGTCCATCCTAACTATTGACGACTTTTGGTTTTCCTCAGTAGTTTATGAAAGTGATATAATGTGTTCTCAAATGTTGTAATCCAGCACTCACCATCTTTGTGCATTATTTGGCTCACCAGGTCAATCCTCGACATTCATGCCTTGACCTTGGTTGGACACGTCAGATGAGGATTTGGGGCTTAAGGCCTTCTTTTCATTTTAACAAGAGGCGTGCTTTGCAATCCTGTCAGTTATTTTTTTTTTTTTTTCTTAAGCGCTACTCCGGCCAGACATTTCAAGTCCTCATGGTCGCTAGCATAGATTTCCAGGTTGATGTGTGGTATATTGTATTTCTTTAAGGTTGACTTTGCTCCTTCTTTTTAGGACCGCGTGGACTTCGATGGCCTTTTTTTGATTACCCGTATAGAATATATATTAATTCGTGTTCATCAGGCTCACGGAACGCATGACTAAACCAGTTTACAGAAATTGATGTCTGGTAAGCGTGGTTTCTGTGAGATAAGGTGAAGGATGATATGGAGAGGAGATTTGGTGGAAGAGGATGCCTTTCATTGAAGGCATTGGGGAGGGCGCATCCCGTTCCTTCTAGAATCGTTCTAAGATCACTGTATGTATGGAATCCAATTCATCTAGGGAAGTCCCTTGTATTTTCGGCAAACGGAAGGTTTAAAGGCCGCTAATGGATGGCAGAGGCAAAGGACAGTGACATTGCCCCATCAAGCCGGACAATGTCCTAAAGACTGACCATATATACTTATGATCAGCGTCCAAGCCCCCCTCTTCACCCAAGCTAGGACCAAGGAGGGCTAGGCAATGGCTTCTGGTGACTCAGCAGATAGACGTATGGGGTCCCCCAAACCCCCATCCTTAGCTCACAAGGATGGTGAGGCTGCAGCGACCAAATGAACTAAAGATTTTGTGCGTGACTCAAACCCCTGTGTGGCGTTGACCAGTCAGGGACGTTACCACATCGGCCACCACAACCCTATGAAAATGTTCCAGTTGCTTGAGGTGTCGTTGATATGGAGTTAAGACCTCTGCAGAAGGGAGAATCATTGAGATACAAAATATGATTATAATTCTAATATAAAAGACAAGCAGGTGGATATGTAAGGAATAAAGACAAAATGTAAAGGAGAAAGAAAGAGAGAGGATGAGAGAATGCAGATTTTCTTCCCAGAGGAAAACCTGGCAAGAAATAATGGAGTCGGTCTAGTTTTGTTTCAACAGCTGAGTCGGCAAAAGTTTGATTGGTAGGGAAAGCTGCTAAAGTTGGAGCAACTTCCTTTTATTGGTATTAATTAAATCATGGAAGTTTCCCAAATATCGCTGCTCCTAATGAGTCCGCTGCTTACTTGAAGACAGGATGTGCTCCAAAATTCATACATTTGCTTCTTATTCAAGTTTTCTATTCGCTATTTATATAAAAAAAGAAAAAACTTGTATGTGATTTGAATTTAGTCATGCACACACACACACTGTTGTGATTTTTACCTCCGCCAATGAAGTTGGAAGGAGGTTATGTTTTACCCCCTGTTTATGTGTGTGTGTTTGTTTGTGAACTGCTTTCTGGTCACAATTTTAATAGTAGAGTAATAAAACTTAGTGATTAACAGTTATTTAAAAAGCTGGAAATTATTAAAATTTGGAGAGTCAAGGTCAAAGATTAAGGTCACAGTCAAGCAAAACGTCCAATTTACGTAATCGGACCTAAGTTTGGGTACCGTTGTCAAAGAGACATCAAACTTGGTTCATAAGTGTATGAAAATCCATGCCATATATATATATATATATATATATATATATATATATATATATATATATATATATATATATATATGTATGTATATATATACATATATGTATATATATATATATATATATATATATATATATATATATATATGTATATAAAAATATGTGTGTATATATATATACTGCATGTATATACTGTACATGTGTATACATATATGTATATACTGTATATATATATATATATATATATATATATATATATATATATATATATATATATATATATATATATATATATGCTTGTGTACTTCTTTGAGAATAATTGCTTGATCAACTTTCATTTTAAGTTCAATTAAAAGAAATGAAATTTTTGAAGGGATGAAAGCCGCCGAATATTTATGATTTTGACGTTGATATTTTGAAACTAAAGTAGAAATTAAATTGTAATTTCTAGTCTCGGTCAGTTTGTT
>NC_090727.1:164299483-164309483 GCF_036898095.1 Palaemon carinicauda | reverse complement strand
TCACTTACATGAATTGGAAAACACAATGCTATAGCTAACACTACTACATCAGTGTCCACAGTTCTGATCATGATCCTCTCACAACCATGTTGAACAGCATCTTTTGCATGGAGAGGAAGCCTTGTGTCTGCTTTCTCATGGGAGCACGGAGATATTTGATCAAAACTGTCCCTCTGGGGGTTACAAAGGACCAATTCTCCTTTTGTGGACATAATTTGCTTGCCCTATGGACAGCTGACAGTAGTAAATTGATCCGCTAGAAAACTGAAGAGCTCGGGTTTGTTTGCATCACACCGCAAGAAAGCCTTCCAGTTGCCAGGAACAGGAGTGTTAGCCTTTACTTTTCTGCGGTCCCCCTCTCCTCTGAGACTCCTAGCAGTCGCCTTCAGACTGTCTTGGAAGTACTGATCTAAGATGATATCAACTCTTCTTGCTGACTCCAGTTGACGCTTAACATGTGGTACAAATACCAGGTCAGCATACTCTTGAAATGTTGTTGATGCACCTGGGTTAAGCATATTAACAATGGCAGCCCCATCTACTGTAGAAGAACTGCATCAGTATCAGGCTTGTCCTTGATTGTGGTACTATGCTGTGTAAGGAATGGGAGAAGATCAGGTTTGGTCCCACGTTGAAGTTTTCCACCCTGTGACAATGATGGGGGACTGGACTGATTCTCATGGCGGAAAAACTCATCAATATCCCCATCTCTCACTTGGCAAGACACATACAGTTTAGAGAAAAGAGAACAGTCTTGTTTCAATGATGCAATTTGTTGCTTTTCCTTTGACACTTTGCGGGTAGGCTGGCTGCTGAATAGAGGAAATTTGTTGCTGTTGATAGGGTCTGTCAGACTTTTGGTTCTGTCTTCTAGCCGTTCCTTCACAAAATCACTATATTGTTCATTTCCCACCCTTTTGATATGCCTTACGGTTTCTATAACCTCTTTGTCTACAACATCCTGGGTGCCTAATACAAGAAGATCAGATGAATCTTCCATGAATGGATTTCCCATATCTTCTAATGTATCACACAAGGATTTGACTTGCTTTCTGTATGTTGTCTGTAACCCCTGTTGAGCTTCATGGTGTCTTTGGTCTGTATGCTTTTCCGCCTGTATCCGGAGTCCTTCCACCACAGTTTTAAACTCATTCACAACTCTTGACACTTCTGGCCCAGCCCCCATCCATCTTTGGAGTTGTGCACTGTTTTCAGTCATGCCCACAGCATCACCATCTCCTATAATCGGTTTGTTGTTCTGTTCGTGAGCTTGGTCTAATGGTATGCCGGAAAATGAGTGTTGTGTTTTGTGAACAACAAACTTGAGAATTCAGCAGCAACCTCAGGATGCATCAAATCTAGGGAAGCCATATCTCTAATATGCACTGCAACCCAACGAGCATAATTTGGGTGGTCAAGTGCAAAGAACCATGGGGCCAGCTTTGTGAGTGCATCCTTGTACAGATTGAAGTTGCCTTGTCGCAGTGATTGGAGGAAATCCATCAAAGCTAGTTCTAGGTCAAGTGTGATGGACCAGAAGTTAAATATGGGGACTGCATTTTCCATTTTCACTCTCCATTGCTCAAAGCTTAGAGGATCTGTGGTGTGGTCTTCTGTTTGGTGATGCTTGTAGGCTCTATCCATGAGAATGTACAAGCTCCCTGCGGTCACCTGGTGGGCATGCCTCGTTCTCATTATATATGCAGCTTTCAGGAAGGAGTCTGCAGTACCTTGTGAGGCTATCTCTGCCTGCACATCCAGTTCCTTCCAGCCAGTCTCCAGGAACTTTGAGAAAGGCCAGCTCAATGTGTAAGCCACTAAAGATCACTACAACTTGGTTCTCACCTAAATGTTGGGGTATTACCATTGGAGTTGTTTGGCAATAGCATACAGTGGCTGATCACAGTCAACTAGAGAGATCTGAACAGGATTCAGTAAATCTACTGCATTCTTCACAACTTTCATAGTATGGGCAATCATGGCACTTGACTTACCCTCCTCATAGAACAGTGGGAGCAATGAGCTGATGTCGGAGGGAGCAGGCTGTGCTGTGTGGACCTGATTAACATGGTATGTAGCCCAGGATGTCTTTAGGTCTGTTGATGACTCCGCTTCAATCTCTTCTTTCACATGTTTCAACCACCTGCAAAATGATTGTATAACAAACAAAATGGTTGTCACTGTAGAATTGTAAGAATTGAGACAGATAACAACAACATTTAGAGCAATTTTTCAGTATGTTTGACTTATTTCAAAATTTAAATGGGCATTTGCTGGTAAAATATTGTTCTCCTGTACTTATTTTTATTCTCATTGTTTAGAACATCCTTGAAAATATAGGTAAAGACTCCAAAATTGTAACTATACGATGAAAATTGTTCGTATAGCAGCATTTTCCTGAATTTTGGCGGCCATCTTGAAATAAGCGGCCATATTGAAAAGATGTCAAATGGGTCTCTATCACATTTCAAAAGGTACATCAAAAGCTAACTTTGTGCAAAATTTGGTGCTTTTAACCGAATGTGAATGATTCCTCCATATTTTTACCAAAAACGGCTGGACTATATATAATGTATTTATGTATATATATATATATATATATATATATATATATATATATATATATATATAATTTATTTATGTATATATATATATGTATTTATGTGTGTATATATATATATATATATATATATATATATATATATGTATATATATATATATATATATATATATATATATATATATATATATATATATACACATAAATACATATATATATATACTTACAGGTGTTCTGACAATTTTTCGAAAATAATTATTTGTTCGAAATCAATTGTTCGAATGTATAATTGTTTGAACTCGCAATTGGAATACGCAGTTTTTCGAAAAACAAATTATTCGAAATAAAAATCAACCAATCCTGACTTGAACCATAAATCACGTAGAAATTCCCATTGTCATTTTTACCGATTCGCTATTTGATAGTATAGCTCTTGACCTATAGAATGGCTGAAATCGTTGGAAGGTAAAATGGCAAAACCATGTTATCAGTAAATGGACATTTATTTGTTAAAGAGTCGTGGACACTTTTGACCAGTTAGCAGAAGGCGAGTTATTATTATTATTATTATTATTATTATTATTATTATTATTATTATTATTACTTGCTAAGCTACAACCCTAGTTGGAAAAATAGGATGCTATAAGCCCAAGGGCTCCAACAGGGAAAATAGCCCATAGCACGTCTACAATCATCATTGAACCACGGTACTATTTAATTGTGACCACAAAAGATCATGCAAAATCCCATTCCAGTCTGCTTGGGATTTCATATAAATTTTACAAGGATATGATACATCAGGGACAGGCTGCTCAGTCTTCACTACTAATGAAATCAAGGCAGGATCAGATGTCCCGTCTGGAGAACCAACCTTAATTGTTATAACGCCTGGGGTGTCAGTGTATACGAGGTCAAATCAATTACCAGACTTGTGAGTAGCTTCACTTATAATTTGCTCACAGCCTGATTCAGAGGCAAAGTCTAAAGCTCTTAATCCATGGCGATCGGCAGGAGAGATAGAACGTAACCACTGCCTATGGTGAGCATTGAAATCACCAACAAAGACAAAAGAAGCCATTTTTATCATCTTCCTATATCTTAGCCATAATGGTAAGAAGACAATCGAAGGTAGAATCATCCATGTCTGGATTCCGGTAGATCGAACACCAATAAAAGTTGTTAAGCCGACCACAAACTTTTATTACCTGAATCTCATGGCATCCACATTCATTGCAGGACTTATGAGAAGCAGGGTACTCAGTCCTAATATACACTGCCATTCCCTTGGCCCTAGGGATGGCATCACGTTTCAACATTATTGGCTTCTTAAAACCAGTTATAAGGAGCTCAGATGAGTGCCTCATATTAGAAACTAAAGTTTCTGAGTACAAAATAATATCATACTGTCTGGAAGCAACTATAAGGTTTTGAATATTTGCAGGAAGACCACCAATATTGCAATACACTAGACGACATTGACGAAATCTAGGACGCTGGTCCCGGATTTCGTTCAATGTCTCCAGACAGCATACGATTAATGGTTATAAAAAAAGAGACAACATACTTAAAAACTAGATTAACAAGAATTATAACAAAAACAATATGTACAGAAATATATATAAGGTGATTGATCAAACCCATAGACTATAGAAAAAAAGTCGGAAAAACTGGTCAACATGGAGGGGCCGATACACCATGCAAGGCTAAATACCCTCCAGGATACCACTTCAACTGAAGGGAGGACAGTAAGGATGGTTTCGAGAAGAAAAAGAATCAGATAAGGAAAAGACAACCTCTTGATAAACCACCAGGCATCCATGGCCCTTCTATTAAACCTGCCCAACACACCATTTCAAAAAACAAGAGGAAGAGATAGAAAATAGAATAGAAGTGTGCTCGAGTGTACCCTCAAGCAG
This sequence comes from Palaemon carinicauda, assembly GCF_036898095.1. Classification (NCBI taxonomy): domain Eukaryota; kingdom Metazoa; phylum Arthropoda; class Malacostraca; order Decapoda; family Palaemonidae; genus Palaemon; species Palaemon carinicauda. The sequence continues at coordinate 164,305,007 of NC_090727.1, read as the reverse complement.
GAGAACTCTCACTCAAGACAGTGGAAGACCATGGTACAGAGGCTATGGCACTACCCAAGACTAGAGAACAATGGTTTAACTTTGGAGTGTCCTTCTCCTAGAAGAGCTGCTTACCATAGTTAAGAGTCTCTTGTACCCTTATTAAGAAGAAAGTACACTGGACAATTACAGTACAGTAATTAACCCCTTGGGTAAAGATGTGTTTGGTAATCTCATTGTTGTCCAGTGTATTAGGAAAGACGAGAATCTGTAAAGAATAGGTCAGACTATTCGGTGTATGTGTAGGCAAAGAAAATATAAGCCTTGACCAGAGAAAGGGATCCAATGCATCACTGTCTGGCCAGTCAAAGGATCCAATAACACTCTAGTGGTAGTATATCAACGGGTGGCTGGTGCCCTGGCCAAACTACTATATATTTGATATATATTTATTTGATATATATGTAATATATTTAATACATATGTATGCCATAAAATCCACTTATTTCTTCTAACTATTTCTTGCTCATTTTATGTCAATGCATGCAAGTGCAGTAGAACTACCACCCAAATATTAAAAACAAAAACAAAAATTATTTGAATCCAAACATTATTAGTCACACATTGTATTTTCAGTCATTTGCCGAAATGGCATCCATAAAATCCGTTAAATCCGTTAAACTCTTGTCTCACCGAATGCTTTCACCAGAGACAGTTATGCGACACGATTAAACAGTCAAAAAACCGAAAGTCAGTCCAGCGCCGAGCATACAGAATGCTTTTATCTCTAACAAAAGGCTAACTCAAAGGGAGGGAGCCTCTGTACCGTGTCGTTAAAATCTCACTTTGATTTGTCTGCTCCTTTTAGGTCGGGGTGGAAAACAATTTTGGCTGGGGATATGGCAACCTGGGAAACGTTAGCCCTGAAGGGATTCGCGCTCGACAAAGTATCTGAGGTACTGGTTGCACAACACGGGAAGGGGAATGGCTCTATTTATTTATTTATTTATTTTCAATTTGATTTCTAACGCATTTTGGGTATTTGCTTGGTATGAAAGGCAAGATAGAATATGGAGCAAACACCAAGAGCATAGAAGGCTATTAGTTACAGAGAAGCGTGAGCGGTAAAATTGAATATTGTCAACTTTAAATATCTTTTTCTCCATTATACAATGTGAGATAACTTTTGAAATAAAGGAGCTAGAAAGCTGCGGTTGGTCTCAAAATTTATTCGGTGTAGGAATTACATTAAATTTTGTTTATCATCATTCTCTAAAACAAGACTTTTATTACTATGGGTAAGAAGAAAAAGGAAGCCTTGTATATAGGCTGAGGTTTACTGGAAGGTAAGGTGTTCCTCCTTAAACACAATTTGGTTCAACTGTAATGAATAAAGATAACATTGTACATGATGACAGAAACGATGTGACCAACTTTTGGAATGATCTTCCTAATCGGGTAGTTTAATCAGTGGAACTTCAAAAGTTCAAACTTGCAGCAAATGTTTTTATGTTGAAGAGGCTGACATGAGTCTTTTTATAGTATATATATATATATATATATATATATATATATATATATATGTATATATATATATATATATATATATATATATATATATATATATATATATGTATATATATATATGAGATACCTGTTTTAATGTTGTTAATGTTTTTAAATTATTTTGTTCTAATTGTTCCTTACTTCTTATTTCGTTTATTTATTTCCTTTCCTCACTGGGCTATTTTTCCCTGTTGAAGCCCTTGGGCTTACAGCATAGAGCTTTTCCACCTAGGATTGTAGTGTAGCTAATAATGATAATAATAATAATAATAATAATAATAATAATTACTATTTCTATATTTCTCGCTTTTTATTAATATCAAGATTGTATATACTCTCGATATACTGGAGTTTCCTTAGCGGATAGGGCGGAATTGCAAATTATACTAAAATGCAATAACAGTGTGTAATATTATAGTAGACCTCCTCGTATCTCCTTTGGCAATTCAAGTAAGGGTAGAAGAGACTCTTTAGCTATGGTAACCAACTCTTCTAGGAGAAGAACATTCGAAAATCAAACCATTGTTCTCTAGTCTTGGATAGTTTCATAGCTTCTGTACCATGGTCTTCCACTGTCTTAGGTTAGAGTTCTCTTCCTTGAGGATACTCTCGGGCACACTTCTATCTTATTTCTCTTCCTCTTGTTTTGTTAAAGTTTTTATAGTTAATATAGGAAATATTTATTTTAATGTTTTTACTATTCGTAGAATATTTTATTTATCTTTGTTTCCTTTCCTCACTGGGCTACTTTCTCTGTTGGAGCCCCGGGCTTATAGCATCGTGCTTTTCAAACTAGGTTGTAGCTTAACAAATAATAATAATAATGATAATAATGCATAAGATGGAAGGAACTTGGAGCTCAGTTGTCACTTGAAATAATTCTCATTTCAGAAGTTAAATAAAGAGAACATTTCTCAAATGCAAATGAAAACGCTCAGATGAACTTAAATCTTTCCCACGAACACCGACTCCAGTAAGCAGAATTATTCAAGAACCAATGTTAATCAGAGATATTGTAGGTATCATACTGTATATCTTGGTTTGTGGCACAGTTATTTTTCAATGGGATTTATTTCCTTTCCTCCCTGGGCTATTTACCATGTTGGAGCCCTTCTGCTTATAGCGTCTTGCTTTTCTAACTAGGGTTGTAGCTTAGCAAGTAATAATAATAATAATAATAATGATGATGATGATGATGATGATGATGATAATAATAATAATATAGGCTGACGACTGGGGCAATGAGGCCATTCAGTTCCCTATTGTAACAGGAGGAAAACACTGTAGTTGTACATAGTACAAAGTAATGATTAAAGAGGTTAAAGAAGTTGGACAGCAAGGTGGAATAAGGCAAAGGAACCTGCCTTTTAAGAATTCTAATCCAAAAAGGTGCGAAACTCGTTTTTCTTAGTCACTAATCACATAATTCTATTACTTATCTTGCTTATTTATTTGCTTATTTCCTTTCCTCACTGGGCTATTTTTCCATGTTGGGGTCCTCGGGCTTATAGCATCCTGCTTTTCCAGCTAGGGTAATAGCTTGGCTTGTAATAATAATAATAATAATAGTAATAATATAATTAATTCTATTAAATGCTGAATATCTTCGGAGTATAAAACACATTTCCCGAAATAAGTGCTATTTAAGATATTTCGCTTTTGATTGATTTAGTTTGAATAATGGTAATATTCAGTTTTTTATCCTCCTGCGTCAATTAGTGCAAAGGTAACGTTAATTAAAAATGGGCAAGTACTCGATATATGCATTAAAAGTCATTCAAAGAGTTCTTTAACAGCTGTTTGGAATAGTGTCGTAATGAAAATATCAGTTTAGCTCCTAATTCATATATTAATATAAATCTATGAATAATGTAGGTAAAAGGATTATAAAAGAGTAACGATACGATATCTCAGACTCAAGAAAAGATGGTCATTAAATAATTTGATTTATTTTGATAAGTCATGTCGTATCCATGGTGTTAAATAAGAACAAGTTGCCAAGGCAACATAATTATATAAATATACAGTATTATAATAGAATTTATGGAGAGAGAGAGAGAGAGAGAGAGAGAGAGAGAGAGAGAGAGAGAGAGAGAGAGAGAGAGAGAGAGAGAGAGAGAGAGAGAGAGAGAGCACAGTCCATCCTAACTATTGACGACCTTTGAATTTCCTCAGTAGCTTATGAAGGTAATATAATGTGTTCTCAAATGTGGTAATCCAGCACTTTTTTTTTTTTTTTTTTTTTTTTGCTATTCCGGCCAGACATTCCCAATCATTACGGTCGCTAGCATAGATTTCCAGGGTGATGAGTAGTATATTGAATTTCTTTAAGGCTGACTTCGCTCCTTTTTAGGACCGCCTGGACTTCGATTTACTTCTTTTTGATTACCCGTATGTAATATATATTAAGTGGTTTTCATTAGGAATACGGATCGCGTGACTAAACCTGTTTACAGAAATTGATGTTTGGTAAGCGTGGTTTCTATGAGATAAGGTGAAGGATGATATGGAGAGAATAGATTTTCTAGAAGAGGATGCCTTTCATAGAAGGCATTGGGGAGGACGCATCAGGAAACTGGCTCCTTAATTAAGATAGGGAATGGTGATAAAGATGAGTTTCCATACTTGTGCATCCCGTTCCTTCTAGAATCGTTCTAGGATCACTGTATTATTGGAATCCAATTCATCTAGGTAAGTCCCTAGTATTTTTAGCAAACAGAAGGTTTAAATGCCGCTAGTGGATGGCAGAAGCAAAGGACAGTGACATTGCCCCATCAAGCCGGACAACGCCCTAAGACTGACCATATATACTTATGATCAGCGCCCAAGCCCCCCTCTCCTCCCAAGCTTTGACCAAGGAGGGCCAGGCAATGTCTTCTGATGAATCAGCAGATAGACGTATGGGCTCCCCCAAAACCCCCATCCTTAGCTCACAAGGACGGTGAGGTTACAGCGACCAAATGAACTAACGATTTTATGAGAGACTCGAATCCCAGTCTAGCATTGACCAGTCAGGGACGTTACCACATCGGCCACCACAACCCTATGAAAATGTTCCAGTTGCTTTAGGTAGCGTTGACATGGAGTCAAGATCTCTGCAGAAAGAGGAGCATTGAGATACAAAATATGATTGTAATTTAAATATAAAAGACAAGCAGATAGATATGTAAGGAATACAGACAAAATGTAATGGCGAAAGAAAGAGTGTGAGAGAATGCAGATTTTCTTCCCAGAGGAAAACCTGGCAAGAAATAATGGAGTCGGTCTAGTTTTGTTTTAACAGCTGAGTCGGCAAAAGTTTGATTGGTAGGGAAAGCTGCTAAAGTTGGAGCAACTTCCTTTTATTGGTATTAATTAAATCATGGAAGTTTCCCAAATATCGCTGCTCCTAATGAGTCCGCTGCTTACTTGAAGACAGGATGTGCTCCAAAATTCATACATTTGCTTCTTATTCTAGTTTTCTATTCGCTATTTATATATATAGAAAAAAAATTGTATGAGATTTGAATTTAGTCACGCACGCACACTCTCTTGTGATTTTTACCTCCGGCAATGAAGTTGGAAGGAGGTTATGTTTTACCTCCTGTTTATGTGAGTGTGTTTGTTTGTGAACAGCTTTCTGGTCACAATTGTAATCGTAGAGTAACCGTTGTCTGAAAAGCTGGAAATTGTTAAATTTTGGAAAGTCAAGGTCAAAGGTTAAGGTCACGGTCAAGCAAAGTGTCAAATTTACGTAATCAGACATAAGTTTGTACAGCGTTGTCACAGAGACTTCAAACTTGGTTCATAAGTGTAAGAAAATCCACGCCATATATATATATATATATATATATATATATATATATATATATATATATATATATATATATATATATGCGTGTGTATGTATATATATAAATATATGTCTGTATATATGTATATATATAAATATATGCATGTATATATATATATGTATATATATATATATATATATATATAT
>NC_090727.1:164291983-164294483 GCF_036898095.1 Palaemon carinicauda | reverse complement strand
TTATTATTATTATTATTATTATTATTAATTGTACTTGCCAATTGTGAAGGATGCCTGCTCCAGAGAAGAGTAGAGTATATGAATAGGGCTAAAGAGGAGCAAATACCGAAAAAGATAACGGCTGAGTAAAGTGATAGATAGTAATAGACAAGGTCTTTTAGGATGAGATGAAATAAAAAAAAATATATATTTAAAAGCAGACTGTGGAAGAGGCCGAAAAATATGGAGGAAAAAGAGACGAGAATAAAGAGGTTTGGAAATAAAAGAGGAAGAGAGAACGAGAAATATGAGGAACTCGTAAAATTGAATGAAATAAGAGAGAGAGATAGAGAAAAAAAAGGTTACCATGACAAAGAAACTCAACGATCAGGGAAAGGAAAGAAACTTTGGAGAGGTCCTAAAATGGCCTGAGACAAAGAACATCCCCGAATTAAAAGTAGAAGAGTAAAAATATGTTTTCTTCTAAAGCTCGGTTTTTTTAGATTGAAGTCAACACACAAGAGAGAATATTATTGTTTCGAGTGACCCAGTTGGTGAACTACAGAGGAACACAAGAGGGTAAAAAGCGAGAAGGGGTTTCTCTTAATTAAGTGACATAAGTAAAAAAGAAAATTCTCATCTCTTGTTACTACTTGCATTGGTTCTGAAGTGTTGTTGTTTACTTGGTAAAAAATAATAAAAGAAAAATTTTCATCTCAGCGCTGTATAGTTTTCTTTGTGGTGGCCTGGGGGTAGCGTCCTTGCCTGGTGATTGCCAGATTGGGGTTCGAGTCCCGCTTAGACTCGTTAGTTCCTTTAGTCGCTGCAACCTCACCATCCCTTTGAGCTAAGGAGGGGTCGGGGGGGGGGGTGTTTGGGTAGAGCCTATAGATCTATCTGTTGATTCATCATCGGCCATTGCCTGGATCTCCTTGGTCCTAGCTTGGGTGGAGAGGGGGCTTGGTCGCAGATCATATGTAATATGATCAGTCTCTAGGGTATTGGCCTGCTTCATTATTATTATTATTACTTGCTAAGCTACAACTATAGTTGGAAAATAAGAATCTATAACCCCAAGGGTCCCAACAGGAAAAATAGCCCAGTGAGGAAAGGAAACAAGGAAAAATAAAATCATCTAAAAAGAGCAACAACATTAAAATACATATCTCCCATACCAACCATAAAAACTTTAACCAAACAAGAAGCAGAGAAATTAGATAGAATAGTGTGCCCGAGTGTACCCTCAAGCAAGAGAACTCTAACCTAAGACAGTGGGAGACCCTGGTACAGAGGCTATGGCACTACCCAAGTCTAGAGAACAATTGTTTAATTTTGGAGTGTCTTTCTCCTAGAAGAGCTGCTTACCATAGCTTAAAAGAGTCTCTTCTACCCTTACCAAGAGGAAACTAGCCACTGAACAATTACAGTACAGTAGTGGGGCAATGCCACTGTCCCTTACCTCGGCCATTCATGAGCGGCCTTTAAAAACCTTTAAATTGTTTAATTACAGTCTGTTAGGCTGTGAAGTAAGTTTTCTTTAGGAGACGGTTATGTTAAAAGTTGATTAACATAGGACACGAATGAATTAACTAGTGTAAAGAGGGCCATACCTCTGATCCTATGCAGGTATTATGCTATAACTAGTGTACCCGACCCGTCAAAAATAACGGCTGACTATTTAGATGGACATAAGCACAGACTGATTTAACCCATCCCATCCCCTCTCCCTTTCCTAACTACAACCTGCTGATTCGGCAATTTGTCGGCAAGTGTGGTTTCTGAGCGTACCTCTCGGTTTACTACATCCCTCTCACCAGAGTATGACTACTCCCTTTATTCTTAGTAAACATGATAACATATATATATATATATATATATATATATATATATTTCTGTATATATATATATTTATATATATACATATATATATATATACATACATATATATATATATATATATATATATATATATATATGTATATATATACATATGCATATGTATATATATATATATATATATATATATATTTTTATGTATATACTGTATATACTGTACATATATCTAGACAATTATTCTTTATTATATAGGAGATACAGTAATCACGTCTGTTATGTATCATCAGTTCATTCAATTAGTTAAAGATATCGAGTTTCTCACTAACGTCTTTTAACGAAACTACTTTAATTTACAAAGTGAACGCATGTTGGGTCAAAACTCAGGTTAGATTAGGAAATATGTTTTTCTAATGGTTAAATACTTCTGATTTTGTTTTATTTGTTTACTGGATAATTAGCGTTACCTCTACAATTCATGGTCATCACCATTCAAGCAGAGTTAGCAGATTATCCCTGTCCCCTAAAGAGCGTGTGTCTGTGTCTGTCTGTTATTAGCCTTCTACTTATTGTATTTTTACTTCTCTTACTGTTTCCTTTTTTCACTTGGCTAAGTTTCCCTGTGGAGCCCTTGGGATTATAGCATCCTTCTTTTTGAACTAGGGCTGTAGCTTAGCCTTAGCTAGTA
>NC_090727.1:164274483-164286983 GCF_036898095.1 Palaemon carinicauda | reverse complement strand
AATACTACTATATAATATGACCAATTGAAGCACAAAAGATCATGCAAAATCCCATCCCAGTGTGCTTGAGATTTCATATAAATAGTACATCAAGGACAGGCTGCTCAGTCTTCACTACTAATGAAATCAAGGCAGGATCAGATGTCCCGACTGGAAAACCAACCTTTTTAGTTATACGAGGTGCAAGCAATTACCAAACCTATGAGTAGCTATACTTATGATTATCTCATAGCCCGATTCAGAGGCAAAGTTGAAAGCTCTTAAGCCGTGGCGATCGGTAGGAGAGATAGAACTTAACCACTCCCTATGGTGAGCATTAAAATCACCAACAAAGACAAAAGAAGCCTTTCTATCATCTTCTTGTATCTTAGCCATAATAGTAAGAAGATAATCAAAGATAGAATCATCCATGTCTGGATTCCGGTAGATCGAACACAAATAAAAGTTGCTACGCCTGCCACAAACTTTTATTACCTGAATCTCATGACATCCACATTGATAGCAGGACTTATGAGAAGCAGGGTACTCGGTCCTAATATACACTGCCATTCCCCTGGCCCCAGGGATGGCATCACTTTTCAACATTATTGGCTTCTTAAAACCAGTTATAAGGAGCTCATATGAATGCCTCATACTAGAAACCAAAGTTTCCGAGCACAAAGGAATATCATACTGTCTGGACGCAACTGTAAGGTCTTGGATATTTGCATGAAGACCACGAATATTGCAATACAGAAGACGACATTGACTAAATCTAGAACGCTGGTCCCGGATTTCATTCAGTGCCTCCAGACAGCATACGAATTAATAGTAATAAAAAAGAGACAACATACTTAAAAACTAGATTAACAAGAATTACAACAAAAACAATATGTACAGAAATATAAATAAAGTGGTTGATCAAACCCATAGACTGTAGAAAAAAAAAGTCGGAAAAACTGGTCAACATGGAGGGGCCGATACACCATGCAAGGCTAAATACCCTCCAGAATAACCACTTCAACTGAAGGGAGGACAGTAAGGATGGTTTTGAGAAGAAAAAGAATCAGAAAAGGAAAAGACAACCTCTTGATAAACCACCAGGCATCCATGGCCCTTCTATTAAACCTGCCCAACACACCATTTCAAAAATCAAGAGGAAGAGATAAAAAATAAAATAGAATAGTGTGCTCGAGCAAGGGAACTCTAACCCAAGACAGTGGAAGACCATGGTACAGAGGCTATGGCACTACCCAAGACTAGAGAACAATGGTTTAATTTTGGAGTGTCCTTCTCCTAGAAGACTGCTTACCATAGTTAAGAGTCTTTTGTACCGTTACCAAGAAGAAAGTATACTGAACAATTACAGTACAGTAATTAACCACTTGGGTAAAGAAGTGTTTGGTAATCTCATTGTTGGCAGGTGTATGAGGAAAGACGAGAATCTGTAAAGAATAGGTCAGGCTGTTCGGTGTATGTGTAGGCAAAGAAAATATAAGCCGTGACCAGAGAAAGGGATCCAATGCATTACTGTCTGGCCTGTCAAAGGATCCAATAATACTCTAGTGGTAGTATATCAACGGGTGGCCAACCTACTATATATTTGATATATATTTATTTGATTTATATTTAATACATATATACAGTATACCATAAAATCTACTTATTTGTTCTAGCTTTTTCTTGCTTATTTATGTCAATGCATGCAAGTGCAGTAGAACTACCACCCAAATATTAAAAACAAAAACAAAAAGTATTTGAGTCCAAACATTATTAGTCGCACATTATATTTTCAGTCATTTGCCGAAATGGCATCTATAAAATCCGTTAAATCCGTTAAACTCTCGTCTCACTGAATGCTTTCACCAGAGACCGTTATGCGACACGATTAAACAGTCAAAAAACCGAAAGTCAGTCCAGCGCCGAGCATACAGAATGCTTTTATCTCTGTCAAAAGGCTAACTCAAAGGGAGGGAGCCTGTGTACCGTGTCGTTAAAATCTCACTTTGATTTGTCTGCTCCTTTTAGGTCGGGGTGGAAAACAATTTTGGCTGGGGATATGGCAACCTGGGAAACGTTAGCCCTGAAGGGATTCGCGCTGGACAAAGTATCTGAGGTACTGGTTGCACAACACAGGAAGGGGAATGGCTCTATTTATTTATTTATTTTCAATTGGGATTTCTAACGCATTTGGGCATTTGCTTGGTATGGAAGGCAAGATAGAATATGTAGCAAACGCCAAGAGTATAGAAGGCTATTAGTTACAGAGGAGCGTGAGCGTTAAAATTGAATATTGTCAACTCTAAATATCTTTTTCTCCATTATACAATGTGAGGTAACTTTTGAACTAAAGGAACTAGATAGCTGGGATTGATCTCAAAATTTATTGTGTAGAAATTATATTAGATTTTGTTCATCATCATTCTCTAATATAAGACTTTCATTACTATGGGTAAGAAGAAAAAGGAAACCGTGTAAATAGGCTGAGGTTTACTCGAAGGTAAGGTGTTCCTCCTTAAAAACAATTTGGTTCAAGTGTAATGAATAAAGATAACATTGTAAATGATGACGGAAACAATGTGACCAAGTTGTGGAATGATCTTCCTAATCGGGTAGTTGAATCAGTAGAACTTCAAAACTCAAACTTGCAGCAAATGTTTTTATGTTGAAGAAGCTGACATACGTCTTTTTATAGTATATATATGGAATACCTGTTTTAATTTTGTTAATGTTTTAAATTATTTTGTTTTAATTGTTCCTTATTTCGTTTATTTATTTCCTTTCCTCACTGGGCTATTTTTCCCTGTTGAAGTCTTTGTGCTTACAGCATAGAGCTTTTCCAGATAGGATTGTTGTTTAGCTAATAATAATAATAATAATAATAATAATGATAATAATAATAATAATAATAATTACTATTTGTATGCTTCTTGTTTTTTATTAATATCATTATTGTATATATTATAGATATACAAGAGTTTCCTTAGTGGATAGGGTGGACTTGCAAATTATACTAAAATATAACAAGAGAGTTTGATATTATAGTAGACCTCCTCGTATCTCCTTTGACAATTCAAGTAAGGGTAGAAGAGACTCTTTAGCTATGGTAAGCAACTCTTCTAGGAGAAGGACATTCGAAAATCAAACCATTGTTCTCTAGTCTTGGGTAGTGCCATAGTCTCTGTACCATGGTCTTCTACTGTCTTAGGCTAGAGTTCTCTTCCTTGAGGATACTCTCGGGCACACTATTCTATCCTAATTCTCTTCCTCTTGTTTTGTTAAAATTTTTATAGTTTATATAGGAAATATTTATTATAATGTTACTGTTCTTAAAGTATTTTATTTCTCCTTGTTTCCTTTCTTCACTGGGCTATTTTCCCTTTTGAAGCCCCTGGGTTTATAGCATCCTGCTTTTCCAGCTAGGATTGTAGCTTAACAAGTAATAAAAATAATAAAAATGCATAAGATGGAAGGAACATGGAGCTCAGGCATCACTTGAAATAATTCTCAGTTCCGAAGTTAAATAAAGAGAACATTTCTCAAATGCAAATGAAAACGCTCAGATGAACTTAAATCTTTCCCACGAACACCGACTCTAGTAAGCAGAATTATTCAAGATCCAATGTTAATCTGAGATATTGTAGGTATCATATTGTACATCTTGCTTTTTGGCACATAATGGTTATTTTTCAATGGGATTTATTTCCTTTCCTCCCTAGGCTATTATCCTTGTTGGAGCCCTTCTGCTTATAGCATCTTGCTTTTCCAACTAGTGTTGTAGCTTAGCAAGTAATGATAATAATATAGTCTAACGACTGGGACAATGAAGCCATTCAGTTCTCTATTGCAACAGGAGGAAAACCCTGTAGTTGTACTATAAAGTAATGATTAAAGAGGTTAAAGAAGTTGGACAGCAAGGTGAAATAAGGCAAAGGAACTCTGGTAAAGGGAACCCGCCTTTTAAGAATTCCAGTCCAAAAAGGTGCGAAACTCGTTTTTCTTAGTCACTAATCACATAATTCTATTACTTATCTTGTTTCTTTATTTCCTTATTTCCTTTCCTCACTGGGCTATTTTTCCATGTCGGGGTCCTCGGGCTTATAGCATCCTGCTTTTCCAACTAGGGTTATAGCTTGGCTTGTAATAATAATTATAATAATAATAATAATTATTATAATGATAATTATAATAATAATAATAATAATAATAATAATAATTATGATAATTATGATTTTAATAATAATAATAATAATAATAATAATAATAATGATAATAATAAAAATAATGATAATAATAATCACATAATTTTATTAAATGCTGAATATCTTCGGAGTATATAACACATTTCCCGGAATAAATTACTATTTTTAAGATATTTCGCTTTTGAGTTATTGAGTTTAAATAATGGTAAACAATCAGTTTTTTATCCTCCTGCGTTAATTAGTGCAAAGCTATCGTTAATTAAAAACGGGCAAGTACTCGTTATATGCAATGAAAGTCATTCAAAGTGTTCTTTAACAGCTGTGTGGAACATTGTCGTAATTAGAATATCAGTTTAGCTCCTAATTTATATACAAATATGAATATATAAATGATGTATTTAAAAGAATTATAAGACTCAAGAATAGATGTTCATTAAAATTCTTATTTATTTTGAGAAGTCGTGTCATATCCATGATGTTAAATAAGAGCAAGTTGCCATGACAACATAATTATATAGATATACAATATCATGATAAACTTGATGGAGAGAGAGAGAGAGAGAGAGAGAGAGAGAGAGAGAGAGAGAGAGAGAGAGAGAGAGAGAGAGAGAGAGAGCACAGTCCATCCTAACTATTGACGACTTTTGATTTTCCTCAGTAGTTTATGAAAGTGATATGATGTGTTCTCAAATCCAGCACTCACCATCTTTGTGCATTGTTTGGCTCTCCATGTCAATCCTAGACATTCATGCCTTGACCCTGGTTGGCTACGTCAGATGACGATTTGGGGCTTAAGGTCTTCTTTTCATTTTAACGAGAGGCGTGCCTTGCAATCCTGTACATTTTTTTTTTCTTTTTTCCGGCCAGTCATTCCCAGTCATTACGGTCACTAGCATAGATTTCCAGGTTGATGAGTGGTATATTGTATTTCTTTAAGGTTGACTTCGCTTCTTTTTAGGACCGCCTGGACTTCGATGGCCTTTTTTTGATTACCTGTATAGAATATATATTAAGTGGTGTTCATCAGGCATTCGGATCGCGTGACTAAACCAGTTTACCGAAATTGATGTTTGGTAAGCGTGGTTTCTATGAGATAATGTGAAGGATGATATGGAAAGAAGAGATTTGGTGGAAGAGGATGCCTTTCATAGAAGGCATTGGGGAGGGCTCATCAGGAAACTGGCTCCTTGATTAAGATAGGGAATGGTGATAAAGATGAGTTTCCATACTTGTGCATCCCGTTCCTTCTAGAATCGTTCTAGGATCACTGTATGTATGGAATCCAATTCATCTAGGGAAGTCCCTAGTATTTTCGGCAAACAGAAGGTTTAAAGGCCGCTAATGGATAGCGGAGTCCAAGGACAGTGACATTGCCCCATCAAGCCGTACAATGCCCTAGAGACTGACCATATATACTTATGATCAGCGCCCAAGCCCCCCTCTCCACTCAAGCTAGGACCAAGGAGGGCCTGGCAATGGCTTCTGATAAATCAGCAGAAAGACGTATGGGATCCCCCAAACCCCCCATCCTTAGCTCATAAGGATGGTGAGGTTACAGCGACCAAAGGAACTAACGATTTCGTGCGTGACTCGAACCCCAGTCTGGCGTTCACCAGTCAGGGACGTTACCACATCGGCCACCACAACACTATGAAAATGTTCCAGTTGCTTGAGGTGGCGTTGATATGGAGTCAAGACCTCTGCAGAAATGAGGAGTGATTGATTGAGTTAAAGTTTTCAGGCATCCTGACATGTGAGGTCATTGACGCCGATCAGAAAAGAGGAGCATTGAGATACAAAATATGATTATAATTCTTATATAAAAGACAAGCAGATAGATATGTAAGGAATAAAGACAAAATTCAATGGAGAAAGAAAAAGAGAGAGGGAGAGAGAAGGCAGATTTTCTTCCCAGAGGAAAACCTGGCAAGAAATAATGGAGTCGGTCTAGTTTTGTTTCAACAGCTGAGTCGGCAAAAGTTTGATTGGTAGGGAAAGCTGCTAAAGTTGGAGCAACTTCCTTTTATTGGTATTAATTAAATCATGGAAGTTTCCCAAATATCGCTGCTCCTAATGAGTCCGTCGCTTACTTGAAGACAGGATGTGCTCCAAAATTCATACATTTGCTTCTTATTCAAGTTTTCTATTCGCTATTTATATAAAAAAAGAAAAAACTTGTATGTGATTTGAATTTAGTCATGCACACACACACACTGTTGTGATTTTTACCTCCGCCAATGAAGTTGGAAGGAGGTTATGTTTTACCCCCTGTTTATGTGTGTGTGTTTGTTTGTGAACTGCTTTCTGGTCACAATTTTAATAGTAGAGTAATAAAACTTAGTGATTAACAGTTATTTAAAAAGCTGGAAATTATTAAATTTTGGAAAGGTTAGTCATGGCCAAGCTAAATGTCCAACTTACGTAATCAGACCCAAGTTTGTACAGCGTTGGCATAGAGACTTCAAACTTGGTTCATAAGTGTATGAAAATCCACGCCATATATATATATGTATATGTATACATATATGTATATATATGTATGTGTATATATATATATATATATATATATATATATACTGCATGTATATACTGTATATGTGTGTATATATATATACATTATATATATAAATATATATAAATACATATATATATATATATATACATATATATAAACATACATACATATATATATATATATATATAGATAAATAAATAAATATATATATATATATATATATATATGCAGTATATATAAAATACAGTATATAAATATATATATATATATATGTGTGTATATATATATATATATATATATATATATATATATATATGTGTGTGTGTGTGTGTGTGTGTATGTATGCTCTTCTGTGGGTATAATGGCTCCATCAACTTTCATTTCCAGTTCAGTTAAAAGAAATGAAATTTTGGAAGGGATGAACGCCGCCGAACATTCATGATTTTGACGTTGATATTTCGAAAGTAAAGTAGAAATTAAATTGTAATTTCTAGTCTCGGTCAGTTTGTTGCATTCTGAGATTGCAAATAACTTAAAAATTTATTTAAGCATATGCATTGTGTGTCAGAGGACGGATTGAATAATTGAGAAGCATTATATGATATATAACATTTATGTTAATTGAGGCAGCGTCAGTGTTAATGCAATGAAGATAGTACGGAGCTCAAAGAGGCATTTTACGCTGAATGTTTTTTCTTTTTTCAGCAGTAAACAACGCTTAGAGTGACATAAAGACCAAATGATCTTCAGCATAAATTTTAACTATGGCAATAGTGACACCATTGCTATTGTTTTATTGGGCAATCGCCTTGCTTCTCATTTACAGTAAAGAATTTTACGAAGCTCTTAAACCTGCATATCTCATAGTCAGAGATTTCCACGGCTGTTTCGCCAGAATTTCCTTCCGTTCTTCCACTGAGGCAAATGCCAGAATTTGCTGCTAATGTCCGAGAGGGTTTTGTCTCTGAAATTCTCTTTGTTGTGTTGAGGAAAATACTTAATAAAGACTTTTTTTTTCATTTGGTATCATTGCAAGCCCTTTCGGGATATTTTATCTTTATGGCGTAATATAAAAGTGGAAGACAAATTTTTTTATATTATTAATCACAATAAAGGAAATACATATTACATTGAAAGCAAATGAACGAGACTTTCACATCGTTTATATAAAAATGTGTATGTAAAATAAAAAGTCGGAATAATGTTGTTACTTGCTAAGCTACAACCCTAGTTGGAAAAAAAGAAGGCTATAAGCCTAGGGGCCCCAATAGGAAAAATAGCCCAGTGAGAAAATAAAACAAGGAAAAATAGAATATTTAAGAACAGTATCAACATTAAAATAATTTCTTGTGTCTTATTATTAGTAATGGATCTTTATCTTTTATTATTATTGTTGTTACTTGCTAAGCTACAATCCTAGTTGGAAAAACAGGATGCTGTAAGCCCAGGGGCCCAACAGGAAAAACAACCTAGTGAGGAAAGGAAACAAGGAAAAATATTATATTTAAAGAACAACATTAAAATAAATATTTCGTATATAAGCTATAGAAATTTAAAAAAAAAAAAAAAAGGAAGAGAAATTGCTATATAAACTGAAATATCGAATTTCAAATCAGTCATACAACCAGATGCTATAAGGTTCACTTGTATCATGATATCCAAAGTTATAGCTTTGGATCTTGACATAGATAGGGCATGAACATAGGACCCGGGAACAACAAACTAAATTGGATTAGCTCAATCTTCTTAATCAATTCGGGACAGATGAAGGCGCGCATGGCGTAAGTCTCGTGTATGCCCTCTGGTGACGCAACCAATAAGCTGTTCGTAATGGACCACCAATAAGGCTTCGGGTTACCGGATTTAATTGGCGGTTCGCCTCTGGTTCGTTTGACAGATGGGCTCATGAAGACGAAGAAGACGGTTCTGTCATCCTGTCTATTCAGTCGTCTGTCTTGTTAGTGTTAATGTTTCCTTTGCTCGCTACTAAAGGCGAATCCCTTGGGTACATCGCGCCAGATTCCAGTTAATTCCAGTCGAATCCAGGCAATTCCAGTTTCCATCTTGTTGGAAAACATAATGAGCGGTTCTGTGCATGTTTGTGATTGGAAACAGGTTAGTTTTCGTAGAGTGGTAGGTACAGATGGGTCAGTATTTCTAAGTGTAGTAGGTTGGCCAGGGCACCAACCGCCCGTTGATATACTACCCCTAGAGTGTTAGGGGGTCCTTTGACTGGCTGGGCAGTACTACATTGCATCCTTCTCTCTGGTTACGGTTCTTTCCCTCTGCCTACACAGACACCCAATAGTCTGGCCTATTCTTTACAGATTCTCCTCTGTCCCCATACACCTGACAACACTGAGATTACCTAACAATTCTTCTTCACTCATAGGGTTAACTACGGTAGTGTAATTGTTCAGTGGCTACTTTCCTCTTGGTAAGGGTAGAAGAGACTCTTTAGCTATGGTAAGCAGCCCTTCTAGGAGAAGGACACTCCAAAATCAAATCATTGTTCTCTAGTCTTGAGTAGTGGCATAGCCTCTGTACCATGATCCTCCACTGTCTTGGGTTAAAATATATTTTTCCTTGTTTCCTTTTTTCAGTGGGCTATTCTCGCTGTTGGGGCCCCTGGGCTTATAGCATCGTGCCTTTCCAACTAGGGTTGTAGCTTAGCATCTAATAATAATAATGATAATATATAAATATATATATATATATATATATATATATATTTATATATATATTTATTTTTATTTATATATATGTATATGTATATTTATGTATATATATGTATTTTTTATTTATATATATGTATATATATATATATATATATATATATATATATATATATATATGTATGTGTGTGTGTGTGTGTGTGTGTGTGTGTATGTGCGTTTGTGTTCTAGTATTTATGTTTATTTGCATTTTAACAATTTTTAAGCTATGTTAATAGGATACCTTGTACCATCAAAGAGAATTGTAGGATCTTGGTTTCATTTCCTCTTTGTCACGATTACATCCAGATACAGAGGCCAGGCGAGGCTTGCATATCCTATGAAAGTTCCATTGCAGGAGAAAAGCCGACGATGCAATCTCGTCTGTAACTAATCTGCCCATCCTTTTGATTGTCCATAAATATCATATGTCTTTATGGCCTATCCGGACTGGTGGCATTTACTGTAGAGTTCCTTAAGAGTATTTTACAACTCTTTATTTTTTACTATAAAAATTAGTTTTTACTGAAGCTCTTAGGTATTTTGGCTTCAAATTTACGCAGGTTTTTTTTTTCAGCCATTATAGTTTAGTTCTTAATTCAACTTGTACATTAATTCAATATTTATATTTTGGTACTTTAATGTCTATTGTAACCCTCTTCCACTCTCAAGTACCGAGCTTGGTTTCTTCTGTTTTGATACTTCAGTATAAGAGTAATTTATATCAGTAATTGCTACTCTATCAATTTTTTTTTATGCTGGCACTGTGTATTAGCTTTATATTCCCTCACATTGTGGTTTATTGTCTTTTAAAGATTCAAAGGTCGCCTTGAATGACAGGCAAGGGACAATGCTCTAGAGACTGACCATATATAAATAAAATTATGAACATCGCCCTAGCCCCCTCTCCACCAAAGGGACGACCATGGAGGGCCAGGCAATGGCTACTGATGACTCAGCATATAGACCTATTATAGGCTCCCCCAGACTGCTATCCTTCAATCCTTAGCTCAGCAGATTGGTAGTCAGGGACGTTTAGGATAGGCTATCAAAACATTTTGTATAATTTAACGTAATGTTGGTTTTGTTTATTGCTTTTGGATGCATCTTGTTTCTATGGCCTGATCTAGTACTGCAATTAATATTCCTGTTTCTTAAGTTAACCTTCTTCTCTATTTCTATTTATATCTCTGGTCTTCAGGTACTGTCAAAGTGATTTCCTTTATATGTTAAATCATTAATGTTGAGTTATCCTTTTCCACCTCCAGTACCAGGTGTGCACAGCTCCTCTGTATTTGCTATTGGGTGCAGTAATTACCTCCGCCAAGCGGCGGAGGTTATGTTTTCGGTTCGGTTTGTTTGTTTGTTTGTTTGTTTCTCTGTTTGTCTGTCTGTCTGTGGACAACGTAGAGGCCACATTTCTACACGGAATCACTTCAAACTTGGCCAAGTAGTTCCCCAATGTGTATGGAAGAACTGATTAAATTTTGGTCAAGGTCACCCCAAGGTCAAGGTCACAGGGGTCACTGGTGTCACTATGACATAAGTGGCCATATCAAGAGACAGAAATAAAGCACTGACTTTTGCATAAGCCAACAGGGAAGTCCTAGTCCAGGCGCAACCCATGGGTGATGTTCAAATTTATAAAGGTCAAAGGTCAAGGTCATATTGGTGCATTATATCAATGTCATATTAAGTATCAGTTGCTCTAATAAACGTGCAAAGCATACATTCGTATTTGTTTTCTATACATCACCCAACGACATATTATTACTATTGCTCATTATTAATTCATATGTTCGACTCTCGCGTCAATGCCATCATCACGTCAAAAAAAAATAAAATCGAACACACCCACAAGAGCTTCCCAATGCTACCAACACACAAACAGTCAAAAGTCCTTCAACCTCAGTGTCAGGTAACTGCCAAGGCCATTGAATGGTTAAGCTAAATTAAAGGTCAAACGTTACTTGAAAGTCGAAGTCACATCAATTCATGATTCTAGGACATATGGCGCTCTAGGTCACCTTGGCGGAGGTATGTCCTCTACGAGGACCATGTCCGCGTTCAGGACTTGCTCACTTGTTGATATATGTTTTTTATCTTTCTGGTCCTTTATCTATCCATCAACCTTTGAATGCCAATGTGGGGCAACGCTAGAAACAATGGAACTCAACCTATGATGGTACCCAATGAGCCATCGTTGCTCAGGTTAAGACCTTATTATTATCATTATTATTATTATTATTATTATTATTATTATTATTATTATTATTATTATTGTTATTATTATTATTATTATTATTATTATAATATTTGTACTTGCCAATTCTGAAGGATGCCTGCTCCAGGGAAGAGTAGAGAGAAGAGAAAGGTTATCTATGAATACAAATATGTGAATAGGGCTAAAGAGGAGCAAAAACCTAAAGAGACAACGGTTGAATAAAGTGATAGAGAGTAATAGACAGGGTCTTTTAGGATAAGATGAAATAAAAAGCAATATTTAAAAGCAGACTGTCGTGGAGGCTGAAAAATATTGAGGAAAAATAGACGAGAATAAAGATGATTGGAAATAAAAGAGGAAGAGAGAGCGAGAAATATGAGGAACTCGTAAAATTGAATGAAATAAGAGAGAAAAAAAGGTGACCATGACAAAGAAACTCGACGATCAGGGAAAGAAAAGAAACTTTGGAGAGATCCTAAAATGGCCTGAGACAAAGAACATCCCTGAATTAAAAGTAGAAGAGTAAAAATATGTTTTCTTCTAAAGCTCGGTTTTTGGGATTGAAGTCAACACACAAGAGAGAATATTATTGTTTCGAGTGACCCAGTTGGTGAACTACAGAGGGACACAAGAGGGTAAAAAGCGAGAAGGGGTTTCTCTTAATTAAGTGACATAAGTAAAAAAGAAATTCATCTTTTTTTACTGCTTCCATTGGTTCTGAAGTGTTGTTGTTTATTTGGTAAAAAATGATAAAAGAAAAATGTTCATCTCGGCGCTGCATAGTTTTCGTTGTGGTGGCCTGGTGGTAGCGTCCTTGCCTGGTGATTGCCAAATTGGAGTTAGAGTCCCGCTTAGACTCGTTAGTT
>NC_090727.1:164254483-164269483 GCF_036898095.1 Palaemon carinicauda | reverse complement strand
GTCCTTCCAGTTGCGTTTGTTTATGATCCTTCTGTGGCAGTCCATGCCCGCAAACTTTTTAAGGACGTCGATCCATTGTCTTCTCTTCCTTTTTCCGCTTTTTTTACAACTTCTAGTGACTCATTCTGTTATTTCTCGTGTCCATCTAATCTGTGTCATTCTCTTTATATGTCCTGCCCATGTCCATTTTTTTTTTTTTTTTTTTTTTTTTTACATATTGTTAGAATATCCTCTACTTTAGTTTGCTATCGTATCCATGTTGCTCTTTTTTTGTCTCGGTGTTATTCCCATCATTATTCTTTACATAGCTCTTTGAGTAGTAACTAGCTTATGTTTTAAGGCTTTAGTAAGGCTCCCAATTTTTTATGCATAAGTTAATACTGGCAGGAGCATCTCTCTTAAATACTGTTCTTCTTAGAGAAAGTGGCATTTTACTTTTCATAATCTCATTTTTTTTTTTAACCAAAAAGCTCTCCATCCCATATTTATCTTTCTTTTAATTTCGGTCTCGTGTCCTGGGGAGATACTTTAGTGTCTGTCCTAAGTACGTGTATTCATTTACAGTCTCGATTGA
This sequence comes from Palaemon carinicauda, assembly GCF_036898095.1. Taxonomy (NCBI): domain Eukaryota; kingdom Metazoa; phylum Arthropoda; class Malacostraca; order Decapoda; family Palaemonidae; genus Palaemon; species Palaemon carinicauda. The sequence continues at coordinate 164,268,909 of NC_090727.1, read as the reverse complement.
CTCGTCTTTAATTTAATTGTTGTCTCTGCATAATCATTGAACATCATCTTAGTTTTACTCATAATCATTTTTAGTCTTACATTTCTGCTTTCTCTATTCAAATGATTCACTAAACACAACTATATCATCTGCAAATTTTAAGATGTAAAGGTATTCCACATTAAAATTAAGTCTACATTTTTCAATCAAAATTTTTGAAATGTTCCTCTCGATATCCCGTGAATAATTTAGGAGAGATGGGATCTCCCTGTCTAACTCCTTTCTCAATAGGAATTTTCTCTCTATCTTTATGTAGGTTTAAAATATCTGTACTTCCTGTATAGATATCTTCCATTGTTCTGACATAAGATTCTTTTACTCCTTTTTTTTTTTTTGAAGGACTTTCATTACTGCTGATATTTTGACAGAATCATCAGCTTTCTTATGGTCTATATATATATATATATATATATATATATATATATATATATATATATATGTATATGTATTTATATATATTTATATATATATATATGTATAAATATATATATATATAATATATATATATATATATATATATGTGTGTGTGTATATATATATATATATATATATATATATATATATATATACCTATGTATATATACCCATACATACATATATATATATATATATATATATATATAAATATATATATATATATATATATATATATATATATATATATATATATACTTATACCTACAGGTGTTCGGACAATTTTTCGAAAAACAATCATTTGCTCGAAAGAAATTGTTCGAATGTATAATTGTTTGAGCTCACAATTTTCGAAAACCCTATTATTCGAAATAAAAATCAACAATCCTGACTTGAAACACAAAATCACGTAGAAATTCCCATTGTCATTTTTACCGATTCGTTATTTGATAGTACAGTATAACTCTTGACCTACAGAAGGGCTGAAATCGTTGGAAGGTAAAATGGCAAAACCATGTTACCAGTGAATGGATATTTATTTATTAAAGAGTCGTGGACTCATTTGAACATTACTAGAAGCCGAGTTATTATTATTATTATTATTATTATTATTATTATTATTATTATTACTTGCTAAGCTACAACCCTAGTTGGAAACACAGAATGCTATAAGCTCTGGGGCTCCAACAGGGAAAATAGCACAATGAGGAAAGGAAACAAGGAAAAATAAAATACTTCAAGAAAAGTAACATAAAAATAAATATTTCCAATATAAACTATAAAGATTTTAACAAAACAAGTGGAAATGAAATAAGATAGAATAGTGTGTCCGAGTGTATCTTTCTGACAAGGAATACCTGTATCTGGTGAAATGGTATATATATATATATATATATATATATATATATATATATATATATATATATATATATATATATATAAAGAGAGAGAGAGAGAGAGAGAGAGAGAGAGAGAGAGAGAGAGAGAGAGATAGATGGATATATATATATATATATATATATATATATATGTTTATAAATATATATATATATATGTTTATATATATACATATATATATACATATATATATATACATATATATATATATATATATATATATATATATATATATATATATATCGCCATGATCAGGAAAGCTGTACTAGTCAGGGCCACCCATACTTGGTTGGTTTGGTGTGATTGATCAGGTAGAAGTCTCCCATTATCTCCAATCATCATTGACCAGCGTGGTCGAGACCTTTTAGGTTGTATTTTGTTGTTGTTGGAGTTATCCTCACCTTAATTACTTCGGTTAGCTTAATATTTTGAAGACACGTAGATTGGGCCACCTGGTAAAAGAAATACTCGCAATGCACCTTGGTTTGATATAGAAGTTTGGTTCCACTTTGAAAGAATTAATGATGATCTCCCATGACAAACAATTGAGCAATGGACATTTTCTTACAAAGTTACCGCTACTCACCCATTAAAGGTTTAAAGGCCACTCATGAATAGCAGAGGCAAGGGTCAGGTGGTATTACCCTATCAAGCAGGACAATGCCCTAGACACTGATCATATTACATATGATAGCGCCCAAGCCCCCTCTCCACTCAATGTCTGCTGATGACTCAGCAGATATACCTATAGGCTGCCAAAAACACCCCATCCTTAGCTCACAAGGATGGTAAGGTTGCAGCAACCAAAGGAACTAACGAGTTTGAGCGGGGGGACTAATTCCAGTCTGGCAATCACCAGGCAAGGACGCTACCACCCGGCCACCACAACCCATTATTGCTGAAAGGCCTTGAAGCCCTCTGGTGAGAACAACCACTCGATGAATTTAAATAAGAAAACTGGATAGCGGCGAAGAATTTGAGAGAAACACTTGAAAACATAATGAAGGCGCAAGACGCCTCAAGAAACTGGTTGACATCTTTGAAGAATATCAGGACGTGGTCAGTGACCTACGTACAGTAGGCCATAATCTAAGGCAGTAGTAAATGATCTCATTTTCTTTCCATGTTTTTGTCTCTAAATTTATTATTTTTATTTTTTTTTTATTTAAAATAAGTATGGGAGAAAGATATGCACTGCTCATCACAAGGAACTGGCTATCCTTTAATGAATTTAGCCAATGAATCCTTTATGAAGCCCTTTGCGTCCATAGGCCTAGGAGGAGATGATGGAAGAAAATACATTCACAAAATCTTAAATTAAAATGAGTTAATTTAATCAATTACCTTAATCCTTAATAAACAAAATTAATCCAGAAAAACTGTTCGACTATCTTGTATTTCGATCAATTGTAAATTCGAACAATTTTATATTCGAACAAGTGTTTTCGAACAGTCTTCTCGAACCTTAAAGGTCGATGACCCCAGAACGTGAACTATCTGATGATCAAGTGATATTTTTGTAAATTTTTCCTACCTCAGAGATATAAAAAAACGTCTTAAGGGCAAACTACTTTAAAGAACCTGTATGAGATTGAGACAAAGAGTCCGTTTAGGTGTAGCTCTCACCTAGTTCTGACATGCAAAAAAAAAAAAAAAAAAAAATCGTTCCCTTAACATTCTTTTCAATTTCAATCATACTAGTGTTTATTTTTCGGGGTTATCCATACACAGTAGCAAAAAAGGCAATGTTTTCGGAGGAGGAATTTAAAGGAAGGTATCCTGTCCGTAGTCCTGCAAGAAAGGAAATCAGGACAAAAGGGGGTTAGGTTCACATTTTGTCAAAGAAATAATCAGCTAGATAAGACAGCATCCACCAGAGCAGGTTATTTTTCATAATGGTTATGCATCGTGTCATTTCGGAAACACCTTGAAACAGGCAGAAACATTCCTGATTAGTTTTTCATGAAATTGTTCTCAAGTTTCTCCTAGTAAAAGGTAACCATAAGAAAGTACGAACTATTGGAGACCTCCCTGCCTGGCAATCGTAGGGCGGGCGTTCGAGTCTAACTTAAACTCGATAGTTTCTTGTAGTGTCTACAACCTTTTCATCCTTGTGAGCTAAAGGAGAGGGTTTTGGGATAGCCTATAGGTCTACCTTCTGAGTCATCATCAGACTTGCCTGGCCCTCCCTGGTCTTAGGTTGGGCACTGATCATATGGAAATGTCACTGTTCCTTGCCTCTGCCATTCATGAGTGGGCTTTAAAAGCCATTCAGGGCAGTTATCTTACGTTTTTATATTCAACCCTTCATCACCAACTTCCCATGGAACGGTCGACTCTCTTTACTATAAGTAAGGTTAAGTTCAATATTAATTTGTTCCATATACATTTACTTGCTTTATTAGTTATAACTGAGTTTTTTGTTTTGACATGCTTTTCACGTACTGCAATTTTTTTAACTATTGTAAACTTATATTAAAATGGCACATAATAGGAACACTATGTTGTTGAACCAATTAAATCTCATATTCATTCATTCTTATGTTGAAAATTGACTCGATGTTCGAACAAATATCTAATCAAAGCGGGTTTTGGAACGAAATATGTTTTATATCCGTGGTACATACCACTGTACAGTTTGTGTATGCAAACATACAAACATACACACACACACACTATATATATATATATATATATATATATATATATATATATATATATATATATATATATATATATTATCTGTGCGCGCGTATATGTATATCGAAGCCGGTTTTGGAATGAAATATGTAGGATCTCCGTGATACCACTGTACAGTATGTGTATGCATTCATACACACACTCATATATATATATATATATATATATATATATATATATATATATATATATTCAAATAAGCCATATATATTTTTGATACATTAATGTCTGGATTCTCTTAACGACCTCGGGATCAGAGCCCCAGGCGAAATCACACAAAGACAAGAGCTTGTGACCGGCCGGGAATCGAACCCTGGTCGACAAGCTTGTATAGACAGTGACTAAACCACTTGGCCAAGTGGTTTACTCACTGTCTATACAAGCTTGCCGACCAGGGTTCGATTCCCGGCCGGTCACAAGCTCTTGTCTTTGTGTGATTTCGCCTGAGGCTCTGATCCCGAGGTCGTTAAGAGAATCCAGACATTAATGTATCAAAAATATATATGGCTTATTTGAATATGAAAAACACGTCTAAATGTGCAAAATTTATCATATATATATATATATATATATATATATATATATATATATCTATATATATATGTATATATATATATATATATATATATATATATATATATATGTATGTATAATATATATATATTTTATGTATGTATACTAACACTTACATGTAACATAGTGTGTGTATGTATGTATGTATGTATGTATATATATATATATATATATATATATATATATATATATATATATATATATATATATATATATATATATATATTCTGTGCCCGCGAGTATGTGTGTATCTAGTGAGGGATAGAGAAAGGTTACAACTACTTCGTTTGCATTATTAAATGCTCTAATTTATATAGGAAACTAATAAATTATGCCAATAACCCCATTCCGAAAGTGCCACCTGTGAGCAGGTAATTGAACTAAGGATAATGTTGAGATTTTTAAAAAAAATTCTGCATATTTCTCTTTACCTTTTCATACTATTCATTAATATTCTAACGAATAAATAGACAAGTTCCAAGTAAAAGCATAATTAAAAGACAGTTAAAGTAAGTTTTTAAGGATATTAAACAAAGCAAATAGTATGAGAAAAAAACGTTCTATAAACTTAAAATGTCAAGGAATAATTTTTAAAGATTTACAAGTAATGAAAACTATCATAATGTCCTAGTTCATTGAAAAACATTATATATTAACAGAATAGAAATTTCTTGGAAAATGGCTGGCAATAGAATGTCAAGAAATCATCAAGTACTGTATACTACGGAAACATAAAAAATAGAGTTAAAAATAGAATACTAAAAGGTAAAAAGTGGAACCAAATAGGACTCCAGAAAAGTGATGTTAGTAAACAAAATCCCCGGAAAACAATCTGGAGCCGTAGCATCTCAAAGGAGGAAAAATATGGATGTTCAAAGGTAGAAATACCAGGAAAAAACTAAATGGGTGAAAACCCAATTTTTTTTATCTCTCCATGAGTTCAAGTTTATGTATTATCAGTAGGAGATTGACGTAGGTTTATATCTTTAACTAGTTTTTAATCTCTAAGAGTTCATGTATTATCAGTAGGGGACTGACGTAGGTTTCTATCTGTAACTAGTGTAATTCTATCTTTCTAAGAGTTCATGTTTATGTATTATCGGCAGGAGACTGACGCAGGGTTCTATCTGTTACTACTTGCTTGTTTTTCTATCTAAAAGCATGTTTATATATTGTTAATAAAAAAACTCGTGTGCGCCCGAGTACCCCTTAACGTTTTAAATCATCTTTCTGGGAATGTATCTTGTGTTAAATTCCGCTTCTTCCACCCACCTCCCAGCAACCCAACCCATTTCTTTGGAAAATACTAGTTACAGATAGAAACGTACGTCAGTCCCCTACCGAGCCCACAAAGAAAAATAAACTAAAAGATGAAAACAGAAGTCAACGGATGAACAATCCTAGGCAAACGCAAGAGCCGAAACCTATGAAAGGCCGAGACTAAATGAAGGAAGGCTCTCTCACGCCGAGGACGCTTAGTGGCGTCCTTTGGGACGCTGGAGAGAACCCCTCGAGAGCCTTCTTCTGCGGATGGAGGAGAACAGGTGAACTGGGGTATATAATGGCTGTGTCTAGATTCACACATGAATCGGTTTGTTCTATGCCGAGGCTGTGTACACGGTGCCGTTTATCCTTCTCGAGAGATGGAGCAAAGAAAGAAAAAGGTCACACTCGATGGTGGAGGTGTAACTTTCTCTTTGGACAGCGAGACAAAGAAGGAACTCTTGCGTGGGAGGATTAATGAGAGTTTGTGTTTAGTAGGAGGGACTTTCTCTGAATGTTTTTTCAACTATGTGGAGGAAAGGTTTACAGTACTCGTTTTTATATTGTCATTGTTTTGTTTCATGAAATTTAAAAGAGTACTCAAATATATTTATTTCTGATGACCGTTTTCTTTTCGAAAAATGGTGTTTTCTTGACAAGTTTTTTTTTTTTTTTTTGAATTGGAGGATTAATGGGAGTTTGTGTTTAGTAGGAGAGACTTTCTATGAATCCGTTTTTTAATTATTATTTTTTTCTTTTAGTTTTTTACATCTTTCACTTTTTCAACTATGTGGAGGAAAAGTTTACAGTACTCGTTTTTTATATTGTCATCGTTTTGTTTCATGAAATTTTAAAGAATAATCAAATATATTTATTTCTGATGGCCGTTTATTTTCGAAAAATAAAGTGTTTTCTTGACAGGGTTGTTAAATTTTTAATTTTTTTTTTATATCGAGTATTATCTTTTTCAAAATTGAAGTAAAGTATTTATTTTTCTTGTTAATATAATAAAAGAGATTTATCTTATTTCTATGACATTAAAATTTTATTTTAAGTTTTTGTTTGTAGAATTCCATATGGAAGAGGAGTTAAGGTCCATCTATCTGCTACTAGTATAACTGAAGGCAAAATTTGCAGTAATCACTTTTTGTGTAATAATTTCCCAATAAAGAATTTCAACAGCTGAGAGCTAAAAGCAACTATACTGGAAAGTTATTCGCACTAGATGATTTATAACATATTGGAGCTATTTTAAATTACTCATCTATTCTTTGTCTTTGAAGGACTTTCATTTCTGCAGAAGTTTTGACAGATTCAAAAGCTTTCTCATAGCCTATAAATGCCATACATAGTGGTTTGTCATATGCCGGATAATTACTTGGATATAGTCAGTTTATTAACACTCACTTCTAAGGCCTGCCTGCTATCTTGATTGATTAAAGGTTACATGTTACAATTATTCCATTTATCTAAAACTATTTGGTATGTGCACGGAATCATAGCGAGGATGTTATGGAAAGATATACCTTATTTTCAGTATTTTTCCTTTTTACTAAGCCCCATGTTAACAAACACTAGTTTATATAATATTAAACGTATCTTTTATTCTTGACAATCATACAGATGTTTGCAAGGTGAATAGGCTTACTCGTTGTGTAGCATTTTTCCTTCGGTTTTATTATCAGAGTTCACTAAAGCACGAAGGAAATATCAAAAAACCATGGCTTTGATGTCAACCTGGTGAAGAGTTAACCTCAAAGAAGGTTAAGTTAAAATATGCCTTACTTTTCAACCGATACTGACTATAGTTGAATATTTATTCCTTATAGCTTGTTAAATGCTTATTTATTAATGGTGTAGCTTTATTTTTTTTATTTAGGATTATGGATCAATAAGAAATGTGTTAACATTTGATTTATCAATTATTAACAGATTCACAATCTCAGGAAATGGGGGTTAGAATAAGCACATTTATTTTTTTTTCTTTTTTTTTACTAACATACTTAGAATTTCCTAGCAATATCAGCATTGAAATAACACTTAGGCAAGAAAACGAAATCTTTAATTTGGACAGGTAACTCCCATAGAGTTTCTGGTTTATTTCGTGACCTTAGTAAATCAAGTCTTATTTTATCTTTCATATAAATATTTCACTTGTAAAAAACCTGGTGAACGTTGAAATGTTTAACTTGCTAAATGTCACAAAATCATATATGAAATCCGTGTATGCAGTAATGCGTAGTTTCTATATCCGAATATATTTGGTATTGTATTTAGTTTATTCAAGTGTATGCTTATTTATTCATTTCTTACATGTTCGACGCCATTCCATTTAGCATGAAAGCATCAGAAAATGTACATATAAGGAAGAATGCCCTCGTCTCATGATTTAGACAAAGAATGATCTCGAACTATAAAGTTTGCGTCACTGAATTGCTACCATTTGCTGTCCTTTTCCCAAATAAACTGAAGAATTAATGACCCATAAAGAGGGGGATCATGATGAGTGACTGGCAGGGTAAAATGGACCTTACGTATTATGCGAACAGAGCAGCAATTGCCTTATCGACCAATGCCATTGTTGCAAGAGATGGACGTAAGTTCGTGGACGGTGTTACTTATCGGATAAGGGTTATCAGTGGTTGAATAATACGAGTAATAAACAATTACATTACAATTCACTTTCAGGATTAAACAGCTTGTTGTTCATTTCCGTCATTTAACGTTGCAATTGATTTCGCGATTGTTTGTAACGACAGGAGAACACATACCGAAAGGAGAGAAATTTTCAACATTAAACCAATGATCTATAAAATGTAAGCAGACTCGTAACTCCAACATTTTTGTGATGAAGTAAAAGATGTTTTTTAAAAGGATTTTACGCATGTTGAGATGTTGCATTCTTGCCTAAGTGCTAATTTTGGACAGGCCACCAGCCAACCGTTGAGATATTACCGCTAGAGAGTTATTGGATCTTTTGATTGGCCAGACAGTAATATATTGGATCCCCCTCTCTGGTTACGACTTATTTTTTCTTTGCCTACACATGCAGCGAATACTCTGCCCTATTCTTTTCACACATCCTCCTCTGTCCTCATAGACATGACAACACTGAGATTACCAAACAGTTCTTCTTCACTCTTAACTACTGCAATGTAATTGTTCAGTGGCTACTTTCCTCTTCGTAATGGTAGAAGAGACTCTTTTGCTATGACAAGCAGCTCTTCTCGGAGAAGGACACTCTAAAATCAGACCATTGTTCTCTAGTCCTGGGTAGTGCCATAGCCTCTGTACCATGGTCTTCCAATGTCTTGAGTTAGGGTTCTCTTGTGTGAGGGTACACTCGGGCACGCTATTTCTATCTTGTTTCTCTTCCTCTTGTTTTTTTCAACTTTTTATAGTTTTTAGATGATAGATGTAATTTAATGTTGTTAATGATCATAGAATATTCTATTTTGATTGTTATTACTTCTTTTGTAGTTATTTATTTCCATGCTTCCTTTCCTCATGGGCTATTTTTCCCTGTTGGAGCCCTTGGTTTTATATAATTCTGCTTTTCTAACTAGGGCTGTTGATTAGCTAGTATTAATAATAATAATAATAATAATAATAATAATAATAATAATAATAATAATAATAATAATTGTGCTAGTGTAAACATTGTAATTGATTGAGAACACTTTTATTTGGTTCTTTCATTATCATCTGACAGGAGAGTATTGCATTTGCCACTTGCAGAAAAAAAAGAAAAAAAAAAGAAATAAAAACAGATTTACATATTGTGAACTATAAGTTTTTTTTTTTTTTTTTTTTTTTTTGAAGGGGGATATTTAAACTAAAGGGGAAACAGCTTATCTGTAAACCAAAAACAAAACTAATCTGTTTAAAACACAATTTTTTTTCTTGAGAAATCATAGTAAAGACAATATCTGATAAACAGTATCTCCAGTGTTAAAGATAAAACTGACAGACTTTATTCAATATTTGGGTTTATCTTGTAGGTAAATTTTATTTTTAGATTTTTATGTTGTTTATTTTATCTTCTAATCATCTGGGCCCCAGATTTAAAAAAAAAATGGCACAAAGGGACCGAGAAAGCTCTTTATACATGAGCAAATCGAGAAAAATAAAGAAAACGAGAGGAGCTAGAAAAAACAGATGAATTAGACATAAAAAGGATAAAAGCTATGGATAGTAAAAACTATTAATATATGAAAACAAGATAGAAGCTATCTTCTGAATGGTTTCACAACTGTACAAATGTAGGATGATGATTACCTCGTTCAAATCATCCCTGATGACGTCACGCAAATATTTTAACGGAGACAAAAAACTCACGTCAGTTTTTATTTTATCTTTATCCTTTTTTCTTTTCTCCCTAGCTGCGACCCACAACGGTCTGCTTACAACTAGGTACAATTGGACACAGATATTCCCGGTACATCTCGCTCTATGAAAGTGCACGCACCCACACCCTTACTGCGCGACGAGTTACTGTTTTTACCCTCGCCGACTACTTCTGCCATCTCTTCCTATCTGTTTGGTTACTCGCCGCAGAGTAAGGATGTGACAGCGTGTACTTCTTCGGAGCGAGTTTTGCCAAGGACTCATGTGTCCAATTGTACATTAGGAACGCACTTACCTGTTTACCTTTCGTTCCGTCAGTGACTCGAACAAGACTTGGCTATTACGATTTCTGTTAGAAGCGCCACAAAGAGAGAGAGAGAGAAGATTAAAAGTGTAATAATATAGAAGTAAATTTTTGAAATTTAATTCGTGGGTGATCTTTACATTAATTAAAATCACGTGTGCTTGTGATATATGTTCATTAAAATAACCACGTGTTGCAAACTCACGATTCAGCTATCATGGAGGAGATGGGTTTATTTCAAGTCTATGATCAGATTCCTGAATTCGACAGGAATATGTAGGGGGACTTGTCATAAACTTTTAGTCTCTCTTGATAGCTCAGTCAGTAGGGTCCCTGCCAGCATGGTTTCCAGCCGTACAGGTGGTGGTTCGAATCCCCACCCGGCCAGAAGCTGTTACCATAAAATGAATTCCAAGTGGATATATATTCCCAAGATAGAATTCGGTATTAAATGCCATTCGTGGGTGATCTTTACATTAATTAAAATCACATGTGCTTGTGATATATGTTCATTAAAATAACCACGTGTTGCAAACTCACGATTCAGCTATCATGGAGGAGATGGGTTTATTTCAAGTCTATGATCAGATTCCTGAATTCGACAGGAATATGTGGGGGGACTTGTCATAAACTTTTATAATCTCTCTTAATAGCTCAGTCGGTAGGGTCCCTGCCAGCATGGTTTCCAGCCGTACAGGTGGTGGTTCGAATCCCCACCCGGCCAGAAGCTGTTACCATAAAATGAATTCCAAGTGGATATATATTCCCAAGATAGAATTCGGTATTAAATGCCATTCGTGGGTGATCTTTACATTAATTAAAATCACGTGTGCTTGTGATATATGTTCATTAAAATAACCACGTGGTGCAAACTCACGATTCAGCTATCATGGAGGAGATGGGTTTATTTCAAGTCTATGATCAGATTCCTGAATTCTACAGGAATATGTAGGGGGACTTGTCATAAACTTTTATAATCTCTCTTGATAGCTCAGTCGGTAGGGTCCCTGCCAGCATGGTTTCCAGCCGTACAGGTGGTGGTTCAAATCCCCACCCGGCCAGAAGCTGTTACCATAAAATGAATTCCAAGTGGATATATATTCCCAAGATAGAATTCGGTATTAAATGCCATTCGTGGGTGATCTTTACATTAATCAAAATCACGTGTGCTTGTGATATATGTTCATTAAAATAACCACGTGGTGCAAACTCACGATTCAGCTATCATGGAGGAGATGGGTTTATTTCAAATCTATGATCAGATTCCTGAATTCTACTGGAATATGTAGGAGGACTTGTCATAAACTTTTAGTCTCTCTTGATAGCTCAGTCGGTAGGGTCCCTACCAGCATGGTTTCCAGCCGTACAGGTGGTGGTTCGAATCCCCACCCGGCCAGAAGCTGTTACCATAAAATGAATTCCAAGTGGATATATATTCCCAAGATAGAATTCGGTATTAAATGCCATTCGTGGGTGATCTTTACATTAATTAAAATCACGTGTGCTTGTGATATATGTTCATTAAAATAACCACGTGTTGCAAACTCACGATTCAGCTATCATGGAGGAGATGGGTTTATTTCAAGTCTATGATCAGATTCCTGAATTCTACAGGAATATGTAGGGGGACTTGTCATAAAATTCTAGTCTCTCTTGATAGCTCAGTCGGTAGGGTCCCTGCCAGCATGGTTTCCAGCCGTACAGGTGATGGTTCGAATCCCCACCCGGCCAGAAGCTGTTACCATAAAATGAATTCCAAGTGGATATATATTCCCAAGATAGAATTAGGTATTAAATGCCATTCGTGGGTGATCTTTACATTAATTAAAATCATGTGTGCTTGTGATATATGTTCATTAAAATAACCACGTGTTGCAAACTCACGATTCAGCTATCATGGAGGAGATGGGTTTATTTCAAGTTTATGATCAGATTCCTGAATTCGACAGGAATATGTTGGGGGACTTGTCATAAACTTTTAGTCTCTCTTGATAGCTCAGTCGGTAGGGTCCCTGCCAGCATGGTTTCCAGCCGTACAGGTGGTGGTTCGAATCCCCACCCGGCCAGAAGCTGTTACCATAAAATGAATTCCAAGTGGATATATATTCCCAAGATAGAATTCGGTATTAAATGCCATTCGTGGGTGATCTTTACATTAATTAAAATCACGTGTGCTTGTGATATATGTTCATTAAAATAACCACGTGTTGCAAAATCACGATTCAGCTATCATGGAGGAGATGCGTTTATTTCAAATCTATGATCAGATTCCTGAATTCGACAGGAATATGTAGGGGGACTTGTCATAAACTTCTAGTCTCTCTTGATAGCTCAGTCGGTAGGGTCCCTGCCAGCATGGTTTCCAGCCGTACAGGTGGTGGTTCGAATCCCCACCCGGCCAGAAGCTGTTACCATAAAATGAATTGCAAGTGGATATGTATTCCCAAGATAGAATTCGGTATTAAATGCCATTCGTGGGTGATCTTTACATTAATTAAAATCACGTGTGCTTGTGATATATGTTCATTAAAATAACCACGTGTTGCAAACTTACGATTCAGCTATCATGGAGGAGATGGGTTTATTTCAAGTCTATGATCAGATTCCTGAATTCTACAGGAATATGTAGGGGGACTTGTCATAAACTTTTAGTCTCTCTTGATAGCTCAGTCGGTAGGGTCCCTGCCAGCATGGTTTCCAGCCGTACAGGTGGTGGTTCGAATCCCCACCCGGCCAGAAGCTGTTACCATAAAATGAATTCCTAGTGGATATATATTCCCAATATAGAATTTGGTATTAAATGCCATTCGTGGGTGATCTTTACATTAATTAAAACGTGTGCTTGTGATATATGTTCATTAAAATAACCACGTGTTGCAAACTCACGATTCAGCTATCATGGAGGAGATGGGTTTATTTCAAGTCTATGATCAGATTCCTGAATTCTACAGGAATATGTAGGGGAACTTGTCATAAACTTTTAGTCTCTCTTGATAGCTCAGTCGGTAGGGTCCCTGCCAGCATGGTTTCCAGCCGTACAGGTGGTGGTTCGAATCCCCACCCGGCCAGAAGCTGTTACCATAAAATGAATTGCAAGTGGATATATATTCCCAAGATAGAATTCGGTATTAAATGCCATTCGTGGGTGATCTTTACATTAATTAAAATCACGTGTGCTTGTGATATATGTTCATTAAAATAACCACGTGTTGCAAACTCACGATTCAGCTATCATGGAGGAGATGGGTTTATTTCAAGTCTATGATCAGATTCCTGAATTCTACAGGAATATGAAGGGGGACTTGTCATAAACTTTTAGTCTCTCTTGATAGCTCAGTCGGTAGGGTCCCTGCCAGCTTGGTTTCCAGCCGTACAGGTGGTGGTTCGAATCCCCACCCGGCCAGAAGCTGTTACCATAAAATGAATTCCAAGTGGATATATATTCCCAAGATAGAATTCGGTATTAAATGCCATTCGTGGGTGATCTTTACATTAATTAAAATCACGTGTGCTTGTGATATATGTTTATTAAAATAACCACGTGTTGCAAACTCACGATTCAGCTATCATGGAGGAGATGGGTTTATTTCAAGTCTATGATCAGATTCCTGAATTCTACAGGAATATGTAGGGGGACTTGTCATAAACTTTTAGTCTCTCTTGATAGCTCAGTCGGTAGGGTCCCTGCCAGCATGGTTTCCGGCCGTACAGGTGGTGGTTCGAATCCCCACCCGGCCAGAAGCTGTTACCATAAAATGAATTGCAAGTGGATATATATTCCCAAGATAGGATTCGGTATTAAATGCCATTCGTGGGTGATCTTTACATTAATTAAAATCACGTGTGCTTGTGATATATGTTCATTAAAATAACCACGTGTTGCAAACTC
>NC_090727.1:164214483-164239483 GCF_036898095.1 Palaemon carinicauda | reverse complement strand
AAGCGCCTTCAGAAATTCGTTCTTCTTATTTTAGGTTTTAATTTGGTTGCTTGGCAAAGAATTTATTTATAAGAAAAACGACATTATGTCCTAATGTAGTGATTAGTAAACGTAAGCGAATTTAGAATGTAAAAAAAAAAAAAAAAAAAAAAAAAAAAGATTGCTTCTCCCCCTATCTCTCACAAGGATGGTGAGGTTGTAGCGGGTCTCGAACACCAGTCCAACAGATTGTCTAGCAGGGACATTTCCAGGAGCGTACCACAAAAGAAGGGGAAGGTGAAAAACATCGTCTTTACTATTTTGCACCTAATCCTGTTGAGTCAATAAACCTGGATAAGCATATTCCCTTCTTCGTCTTCTTCCCTATATCCCATTAAAAGAGAGAGAGCGAGAGAGAGAGAGAGAGAGAGAGAGAGAGAGAGAGAGAGAGAGAGAGAGAGAGAGAGAGAGCTAATCGTAGTATTCCAAGCGAAAGAGAACATAAGTGTCTCCATACTACCTGGAATACCGATGCAAAAAGGAAGTTTTTTGTTACAGGAAAGTGGAAGTTATAAACTTGGGAATTTATGTTCAAGAGTTGTTCATATGAAAAGGGGTTACTTTCATCTTACACATTTGGATGATGCGGTTCCAAGAAGGTTTTATCTTTTTTGACTTTCAGCAGTTGCTATTTGGGTGAGGTATCTGGCCACGTACCTTACAGAGGTTCAATGATATAATGGTGTATATTTCTTTGTTTGTTAACCATTCAAAGAGTGGTCATGCCTATTGTTTTTTTTATACTCACAGCCTTATATGCATACAATATATATTTATTTATATGTGTCTGTATGTATGTTTATATATATATATAAATTTTTATGTAAATATAGTATATAATATATATATATATATATATATATATATATATATATATATATATATATATGTATATATATACACATATATACACACACACACACACACACACACACACATATATATATATATATATATATATATATATATATATATATATATATATATATATGGGATCTAGGAGTGTTGATGAAAATGGCAAAAACTGAGACCTGATTTATTGCAATAATTACGGAGACATCACACATAATTTACATCAGTTGTCATGAAAATAGATATAGTATTATTCATATTCCAAAGACATTAGTCAGAAAGATTGATGAAACGTTGAGAGATGAACAAGCTGGATTTAGAAAAGGTAGATGTTGTTCTGTCCAAATTTTCATTTTAAGACATGTTGTACAGCAATGTGTAAATTATAGAAACCCATTTTCTATGGCATTTGTGGACTATGGAAAAGCCTTTTATAGTGTGCACCGGCCAATTTTATGGAGATTCCTGCGTTATTATGGAGATCCTCATAAATATGTAAATTTGATTGTCTGTTCATGAGCATAGCAAGTGTAAAATTAATGTTAATGGAGTCCTATCAAACGAATTACCATTGAATAACGGGGTACTCTAAGGGAATGTGTTGTCGTCTATGTTGTTTATCCTCCTTATGGATTTTGTAATGCATTGAACAGTTGAGGATGGTGGAGAAGGAATCCGAGACAAGATCGAAATGGGAACAAGGACAATGAAAGGAACAAGTTAGACACCAGGCAATGGAGACAAGGAAGCAGAAGAAGTGTGAAAGGATCAAGTTAGACACCAGGTAATGGGAACAAGGAAGCAGAAGAGTGAAAGGAACATGTTAGACACCAGGTAATGGACAAAACTTTCTTCGTGATGCAAGCAAGAAGATTGAGCTGTTTCAATTCGTTGCCATGAGGTGTACAGCCATCGTCAAAAAAAAAAAAAAAAAAAAAAGGAAGAAGATACCATTAGCAACGCAATGTTGTCATGAATAAGTCGATACTCGAACATTTTACATGCTAGGGACGCAGCGACTAGTGGAGAAAATCTATTATCATTAAAGCCAATGATACCGACAGGCTGGCCATTGCAATATCTGTGATGCCAAACTTATAGGATATGTCTTAAGAAAATGTTGATTGCCCTTGGCCAAGAAGATTTGATGGAGTCCAGCCATGAAGTACTTTCTGCAATAGGTCTTGAGAAAGCTAGAGGGATCCCTTACTTTCATGGATTCGGTGGATTTGATGTTGTATCTGCTCTCTGTGGGAAGTGTATTTGATGGTGTTCCTGAAACATTCGCTGATCTCAGCCTGAATCCAACATTGATTCACGATCTTGACCTGCAGAGGCCGGAGAGATTCTTTGTCCTGATCTGTCCCATGACAGAACAAGCACGGCTGTTACTGGGGAGGAAGCAAGATAAGATCTCTTTGCCCGCAAGCAGAGGCCATACAATCCGGGCTGAGATTATTTGTGGCCAGGAAATCATCTCCAGTCCTGACACGAGCCATTCTGCTGAATAGGGATGGATACAGAAAGGATATAATTGGCAGATATGTTGGACAACACAACCCTTTATTATAGTGAGCTGTAATGAATCGACAAAGTGTTTTTGTGGGAAAGGTTGCAAAGGAAGATGCAAGTGTTTACAGTCAGCATGCTCTCCCTTGCGTATAACTTGACAGTTATGTATGTGAGCAGTAGCTGGAGGACCAGTTTAAAAGTTTAAAGGCTCGTCATGAATGGTAGAGGCAAGGGACAGTGACATTGCCCAAGGTAGAAGGACAATGCCCTAGAGACTGACCATGTATACATATGATCAGCGCCCTAGCCCTCTCTCCACCAATTCTAGGACCAAGGAGGGCTAGGCAATGGCTGCTGATGATTCAGTAGATAGACTTATAGGCTCTCCTAAATCCCTCATCCTTAGTTCACAAGGATGTTGAGGTTGCAGCGATCAAAGGAACTAGCTAGTTTGAGCGGTACTCGAACCCCAATTTGGCTATCCCAGTCAGGGACGTTACCACATAGGCCACCGTACTGTAGTGCGATGCTTACGAAATGGAAAATGGACAAAATGGTTGCTATGTTTGAATAACGAGTAAACTATTAAAAAATATTTTTCTTCGCTTTATAAAACAATAAAATCTCGGTAAATATTCCTCACTTTTCTTTATAAACATTAAAATCTTTTAGATCACGGAAATCGGACGACTATGAATGCTTCTCAGCTAAACATCAACTTCGTGCAACTAATTTTGTGGCCATCTAGTAATTACAATTGGCCAATCGGACAGATTTGATTCGTACCATTTGGAGAGCAAGTTCGCCTCATTTTATGCTTGTATCAACATCTTGCTTGAGGGGACACTCGGGCACACTTATTTCATCTTACTTCTTACTTCTCTTCTCTTGTTTTTTTTAAAAAAAATTTATAATTTATTTGTGAGATTTGTTGTGATATTATAGCTCTTCTTAAACTAATTTATTTTAATTGTTAATTACTTCTCTTGTAATTTCCTTATTTCCTTTCCTCACTGAGCTATTTTCCCTGTTGGATCCATCGGGCTTATAGCATTCTGCTGTTCTAGCTAGGGTTGTAGCTTAGTAAGTAAGTAAGTAAGTAAGTAAGTAATAATAATAATAATAATAATAATAATAATAATAATAATAATAATAATAATAATAATAATAATAATAATATTTACTGTTATCTCCTGTAATATCAGCTCGGTAAATGAGTTTGTAAGGTGTCATGTAAATTTAGCTGGAGACTGAGTAGATGGCAAAAGTCCCGGGGTTGAATGCAGAAATTCATGAACAATTGTAGTACCGGTGACAACTTGAAAAAGAAGACAGACCTCAAAAGAAGGAATTTTCAAGTACTCGAATAAAGTACTTAGTTTAAAAACTAGTTCAAAAACTAAACTAAACACGTCCCCGCCCTAGGTAGGAAGTAAGGATTGAATGTGAAGGTTAAGCTCTGTGTATCATCTATACTGAATATTGATGGGAATTACGACAAATATTAGTTCTCTTGTATTAAGGTAGGGGTAAGGGGTCAAAATAAGGCTTGAATGTTAGTATGATTTTTCATCGCTTACGGTGTTAACTACTACAATGTAATTGTTCAATGGCTACTTTCCTTTAGGTAAGGGTAGAAAAGACTCTTTAGCTATGGTAAGCAGCTCTTCTAGGGGAAGGACACTCCAAAATCAAACCATTGATCTCTGGTCTTAGTGCCATAGCCTCTGTACCATGGTCTTCCATTGTCTTGGGGTAGAGTTCTCTTGCTTGAAGGTATACTCGGGCACACTAGTCTATCTTATTTCTCTTCCTCTTGTTTTTTTTTCAAGTTTTATAGTTTATATATGAAACATTTATTTTAATGTTGTTACTGTTCTCAGAATTTCTTATAATAATTGTTAAATATTTTTTTTTTGTAGTCTTCTTATTTCCTTTCCTCACTGGGCTATTTTCACTGTTGGAGCCCTCGGGTTAATAGCATTCTGCTTTTCCAATTAGAGTTTTAGCCTTGCTAATAATAATAATAATAATAATAATAATGATAATAATAATAATAATAAAAGAAAAAACAGTAAAGTATTAGGTAGAATCATTGAAATAATAAAAGAATTAGTTAGAATCATCTTGATGCAGTCATAGAGCGAGTGAGTATTTTTTGAGCAAAATTAGACAATTTTCTTTAAAAAAATACAAAGTTACAGGACGATGGACATCTTTTGATATCCAAAGAGTTACGAATCTATACTAAGATGGAGAAATAGAATGTCTTTCCAATATAAAAATATGTTGTCCAGGATAGAAATAGTAGCCTACATATTACGTCTGAGACTCCCTACGACATCGCCAATGTTTTGATTGTATCTGTAATAAGAGGTGTTTTTGTAATGGAAACTGTATACCATTCTTGAAGGAACGTCTTATGAGGTAGGAAGTATTGTTATATTATATTTCCCCTCGAGTGATTATCACAACAGTAATGCTTCCCTTTACGACTATATGATTATGAGTGAGAAAACCTCACTTTCTTGATTTTAGGTGTTACTCGTGTTAAATTATACACAGAAAAGCTTAACAATGCTTTCCTTTACAACTATATGATTATGAGTGAGAAAACATCACTTTCTTGAGTTTAGGTGTAACCCATGTTAAATTATACACAGAACACCTTAGCAATGCTTTCCTTTACGACTATATGATTATGGGTGAGAAAACTTCACTTTCTTGATTTTAGGTGTAACCCATGTTAAATTATACACAGAACACCTTAGCAATGCTTTCCTTTACGACTATATGATTATGGGTGAGAAAACTTCACTTTCTTGATTTTAGGTGTAACCCATGTTGAATAATACACAGAAACCTTAGCAATGCTTCCCTTTAATACTATATGATTAATTGGGAAACCCTCACTTTCTTTATTTTAGGTGTTACCCCTGTTAAATTATACACGGAAAACCTTCGTTTATGCAATAAAAAACTACAATCCCGAAATTGTATCACAAGACAGGTCACTGTGGGTAGATTTTAGGTGTTACCCTTGTTAAATTATTCACGGAAAACCTTCGTATATACATTAAAAAATCCCATTCCCGAAATTATATCGGAAGACGGGTCACTGTGGGAGGGTGGGGGGGTTCATTAATGCGTAGGTTGCAATGGAAAACGTGGAAAATGAATAAGGTCCGTGCAATCTATGTGTGTGGGGTGGAGAATAAGAAAGGAGTGGACATTCGAGCGAGCAAATTGGATAAAGATGTATATATGCCAAGCCGTTTGTGATCCAAGGCTAAGACACGCTACAATGCACACCTTTCCATTTCTTTTGAAACTCAAAATATAGCTTTGGAGGGATTGCACGACTGCGCTCAATAAAGAAAGAAAAAAAAGGGAACCTGAAAACGTGAAGGATAAAAATGGCTTTGTTTATATTTCATAAGGCAACGCAACTGAATATAGAAAGTAAAGGAAAATGGAATGAGATTTGGAAGAGGGAGAATGGAAATTTATATTTCTTGATATACCTTGGCTGAAGGGATCTTACGCTATGTTAAAAAAAAAATTGCTAATGACAGGAGGAGAGATCGAGGGATTAGAAAGGAAGCTGAGAGAGAGAGAGAGAGAGAGAGAGAGAGAGAGAGAGAGAGAGAGAGAGAGAGAGAGAGAGAGAGACTGGATCGTTATTCCATATTTTTTAATAGCAAAACTATACTTGTGTAGATTTCAATCAGCTTGATATATATATATATATATATATATATATATATATATATATATATATATACACATACATATATATACCTATATATATACATATATATATACACATATATATATACATATATACATTCTCTCTCTCTCTCTCTCTCTCTCTCTCTCTCTCTCTCTCTCTCTCTCTCTCTCTCTCTCTCTCTCTATATATATATATATATATATATATATATATATATGTGTGTGTGTGTGTGTGTGTGTATGTTTGCGTGTGTGTGTCAAAATTTTTATATGTGATTTACGTAACCAATATCCATAATTTTTTTTTTTTGTTGCTTTCTTTTTCAAAACACAGCTCTTACAATTCTATAGCAACACTTCAATATCCGTGGAATAAGATTTTTGCAATTGCAGTTGTTGTTACTCTCTTTGCTGTGGTTCCATCTCTTGGTTTTAGATCTGTGGTTGCTGAATCCCTTATTAGAGATATAGCTAAAATTAGTGCATGGTGCAGTTTATATGGGATAAAGTTTAACCTTATCACTACACAAAGTAGGTGGACAGTGGCTTTTCAACATCAAGACCTTTGCTTTAACAATTTCTCTTTAACTATGTACTACGCATTTACAATTATAGGTGTGATTCTTAATTGTAAATTTACTTTTGGAAAACACACATGGTCTCTTTATTTAACAAAATCTGGCATATTACGAGTCTTAGGATTTTCAGATATCTATCTATCTTGAAATATTTTCCTTCTTTCATTCTATCCTGTTTTGAGTAATATTCTGTCTGGTCGTGAGTTGCTGACTCTCGTCTTAAATTCTTGGGGAAAAAACTTGTGTTTTATTAAATTCTTTATTCCTGATCTTGATATTAATCTTTGGCACCGAATTTTAATTAGTGCTTTGTGCATGTTGCAGAAGATATTTCATAACTCTGACCATCCTTTGTATTCAGATTTTCCAAGTTTGTGCCATCCTGTATTTTCATTCCAGTTTTCACCAGATTGTGGAATGATCTTCCTACTTTGGAAGTGGAATCGATGACGATCAGTTATAACTTGTTGCAAATCCTTTTTTGTTGCACAGATTTACATATGTATAGTTTCATACTGTATACAGTATATGACTGGTGGAAAGTCAAAAGTTCTAACTTGTTGCAAATCCTTTTGTGTTGCACAGGTTTATATATGCATAATTTCATTATATATATATACATATATATATATATATATATATATATATATATATATATATATATATATATATATATATATATTTATATATATATATTTATATATATAAATATATTTACATATATATGTATATATATATATTTATATATATATGTATATATACATATATATATATATATATATATATAACAAATATTTCCTATATAAACTATAATTTTTTTTAACAAAACAAGAGGAAGAGAAACTAGAAATAATATTGTGCCCGAATATAGCCTCAAGCAACACAACTGTAACCCAATACAGTAGCTATGGCACTACCCAAGACTAGAGAACAATGGTCTGATTTTTGAGTTTCCTTCTCCTAAAAGAGCTGCTTACCATAGCTAAAGAGTTTCTTTTACCCTTACCAAGAGGAAAGTAGCCACTGAACAATTACATTACCGTAGTTAACCCCTGGGATGAAGAAGAATTTTGCCATAATCTCCTAAAATAAAAAAAAAAAAAATTTTTTATTTATAGATTCTTTATTTCTTTTGATTGTTGAATGATATACTAAAAACAGAAAGAAGAAAAAAGTTTTCTTAATGTGAAATGAGATTCGCGTTGCAATCTGGCAATTTCGAAACCTTTGGAATTCAATTTTGCCTTCATTTAAAGCAACAATATGGAGAATTCGCTGCTTGGAATAAAAGAATTACTTGCTGAGAACTTGGAACTACAGAGAGAGAGAGAGAGAGAGAGAGAGAGAGAGAGAGAGAGAGAGAGAGAGAGAGAGATTCCAGTTCTCATAATTTTCGGGTTTATGTTCTGTCAAGTTAACCCAATTTTCGCAGTTATAAATCTTGAGGTGACTAAACGCTGAAATCAATTTTTTTTGAAGTGTTCAATCTAACATTTTAAATTTTAATCTATTAATTATTTTTGTATTCATAGCTTCTAGTTGTTCAAGTTAACCCCCTTTTTTTCGCCGTTATAAATCATAAGGTGACAAAACTATGAAATCACATTTTTTTTTATATTTCAATATGTTCAGTATGACGGTTGGAATTTTAGTAGTTGAAATTTATTAATATTCATAGCTTGTAGTTTTTTTAATTCAGATTTATGGAGCATGAAAAATAATATCTTTATTCATAGTAATTATCGGCTCTTTTGTTTTTATTACCAATATTTTATAAGGTAAATATTTTTTTTTATCTTTTATTATAAAATACACATTTACAATCTTATAATTTATAACATATATACGTAAAAAATCGAAATTATTTTACTGAGGGAAAAAGTGAATTTGAAATTTGAAATTGTTTAATAGATTTGCCTCCGATATAATTCGCAGTTGAATTTGTAAGATGTAATAATAAGAATTCCACATCAATTGATTTTGTAACCGAACCTTTGCACAAATTAAACATATATTTGTTATTTGTTAGTACTGTTAATTGCATCAACATATTGGCTGAAAAAAAAAGTTACGTAATATATTTTACGATAATGAAAATTTTTAGAAATTTCAACAAATCTCTGGGAATATATATATATATATATATATATATATATATATATATATATATATATATGTGTGTATGTATGTATATACAGTATATATATATATATTACATATATGTATATATACATGTATATATATAATATATTATATATACAGTATATATATATATATATATATATATATATATATATATATATATATATATTACATATATATGTATATATATAATGTATATATACATATATATATATGTGTGTGTGTATATATATATATATATATATTACATATATGTGTATATTATATATACATATATAAATATATATATATATATATATATATATATATATATATATATATATATATATGTGTGTGTGTGTGTGTGTGTGTGTGTGTATATAATAATAATAATAATAATAATAATAATAATAATCTGTAAAGACATCCTGAAAATGGGATTACGTGTATACATACGTAAATACATTATTAAAAGTATTTTTTGACCTTCAAATAAATTTTCACTTCACTCTGTTGAATGCAAAACAAGCTCTACTCCACTTTTTTGGCCAAACAAGTTTTTGAAGTTTCCGGTCGAAGGTTTTGCATACCAACTCGGTGTAATTTTTCAGGTTTCATTTATACGTTTTATCTTCACTGGGAGGGGAACGTTTGTTGAAAATATACAGCCAAAGAGATATTTAAGGTGATAATGTAGTAGAATTCAGTTGCAGACTGTCACATCAAAGCTTATTATGCAAAAATATTTGCAGACTCAACGAAATATTTTTGTTTATCCATGGTATTCCTGACGATAAATGCGAAAAGCACATTCAGGATTAAGGTTTTATTTTGATGAATAATTTTAGCCAAGAGATCGTAATAAACTGTCTTTGACGCATTTATTTATTCATGCAAAACAATTAAGAAAATCATATATATTGTTATTATCAAAACGTACCTTATGAAAACAAATGATAAAGACCTGGCATTTAATGGTTTTAGATAGATATAAGAATTCCTGAGCCAACTTCTCTTAAAAAAAATATACATCTGGTGGCCTATTGTAAACGTCCCTGCCTGGCGGTCTGCCGAATTGGGGTTTGAGTCCAGCTCAAACTCGTTAAGTTTCTTGTATTGTCTGCAACCTCACCATCCTTGTGAGCTAAGGATGGGGTGTTTGGGGAAGCCTATATGTCTACCTGCTAAGTCATCAGCAGCCATTGACTTGCCCTCCCTGGTCCTAGCTTGGGTGGAGAGCGGGCTTGGGCGCTGATCATATGTATATATGGTCAGTCTCTCGATAGTCTAGAATTCAAGATATTTACCAGTGTCAATTGTATCTGCCATTCATGAGTATCCATTAAACCTTTACAGTTGGAAGCTCACTTATTGTAGTAACCGAGTCATACAAAGTGCAAAAGATAAGATAAGAAACTGTACATCAAAATCTTACATTCGTAATGGGGACTCCTAACCGGCATTGCCACATACACTATGTACAGTAAGCTCTTGGCCGTTTAAGGTTTAATGCGGCCAGCTGAACAGAGGGGCGCGCGTTACTATTACACAAGATTACAAATACATACATGCAAACGCAAACAATTAAGTGAAGCATATTACCATCCCAAGAAGTGGTGAGTCCGAGCTAATTGCCAATCTGGCAAACTGATATTGGGGAGTCGAGACTCGGTCATAAAGAAGCCTTTCCATCCCATGATGTTGCAACTGTTATTCCAAGTCTTAGAAGAAGAAGAAGAAGAAGAAGAAGAAGAAGAAGAAGAAGAAGAAGAAGAAGAAGAAGAAGAAGAAGATAAAGGGGATAAATGGTAGGAGCCCCCCCCCCCAAAAAAAAAAATCACAAAAAAGATAAGAAAATCGTGTCGAACGTGAGAGAGAAAATAGGCAAAGGTGAGAAGTCATGTTATCTGAGAGTAGGTTAGAGTGAGCAGGCTGATTCAGTCGAGCAAGAGAGAAGACTGGAAAAGAGTCTTAACTTAACTTTAACGGAAAACAAGAAACCAAAACTGCAAGGGATAAAAACAAGGAGAAATGCAATTGGTTTTATTGTAAGGAATCCTTTTGTATCCCGCGTTGATTTGGATCATGCAACGAAGAGGAAGAACTAGAGGAAAACAACGCATCGATAAAAAAGGAATAAACAAAATGCAATTGAGCGTGAGAGAAAATAGAAAGATAAACTAAGGGAAAACGGGAAGCATACGTTGAATTAGAGAAGGGTACCAACCAAAAAAGGCCTAAGAGACGAACATGAAGACGTAAGCAGATTTAATAAAAAAAAAAATCCCTGATTATCCATATAGTTGAAGAGCATGGTTTATTAGAGGAAGAAAAAAGAAAGAATAAAAAGTAATAGGCATTATAAAAACATGAAGTAAAACAGAAATGAAAAAAAAAAAATTGTGGGCGGGTGGTGGGTAGTAAGTGGTTGTAAGTGCAACCCGGCGCTGGAATTCCAGCGAAGAAAAGGCGAACTGGAAATGAGAAAGATCTCGAGAATCAGTGACACGACAGAGAATCTGATTTGGTTCATGACGCCTTAAAGACGCTGTCTTCTTCGCCTTTGCCATGAATCTTTGCAACATGACTGAATTTGATGCAGAATTTGCATCTTTACGATTGATTCAATACTTGGTTAAAAATTATGCATTTTTTTATAAGTGATTTTAGACTTTCGTTCTCCTTATTTCAGTTTTTAATTGGGTTGCTAGGCAAAGAATTTATTAATAAAAACGACTATGTCCAAATGTAGTGATTAGTAAACGTGCATGAATGTTTGCAATATGACTGTGTGCTGAATTAGAAGCACAATTTGTATATTCAAGATTGATTTAATACATGTTTAAAAATTATGCATTTGTTTTTATAAGCGCCTTCAGAATTTCGTTCTTCTTATTTTAGGTTTTAATTGGGTTGCTTGGCAAAGAATTTATTAATGGAAAACGATATTATGTTCTAATGTAGAGATTTAGTAAACGTCAAGCGAACTTAGAGTGAAAAAAAAAAAAAAAAAAAAACTGCTTCTCCCCCTATCCCTCACAATGATGGTGAGGTTGCAGACAATACTAAGAACCATCGAGCTCGATCGGGTCTCGAACACCAGTCCAATAGATTGCCTAGCAGGGACGTTTCCAGCAGCCTACCACAAAAGAAGGGAAAGGTGAAAAACATCGCCTTTACTATTTCACAAACTTGCACCTAATCCTGTTTGAGTCTATAAACCTGGATAACCCTATTCCCTTCTTCGTCCTCTTACCTATATCCCATTAAGAGAGAGAGAGAGAGAGAGAGAGAGAGAGAGAGAGAGAGAGAGAGAGAGAGAGAGAGAGAGAGAGAGAGAGAGAGAGAGAGAGCTAATCGTAGTATTCCAAGCGAAAGAGAACATAAGTGTCTCCATACTACCTGGAATACCGATGCAAAAAGGAAGTTTTGGGTTACAGGAAAGTGGAAGTTATAAACTTAAGAATTTATGTCTAAGAGTTGTTCATATGAAAAGGGGTTACTTTCATCTTACACCTTTGGATGATGCGGTTCCAAGAAGGTTTTATCTTTTTCGACTTTCAGCAGTTGCTATTTGGGTGAGGTGTCTGGCTATGTACCTTACATAGGTTCAATGATACAATGAGCGGATGGTGTATATTTCTTTTATGTATATAATATATATTTATTTATATGTGTATTTGTATATATTTTTATGTAGATGTAAATATATATATATATATATATATATATATATATATATATATATATATATATACATATATGTATATACATATATATATATATATATACACATGTATATATGTGTGTATATATATATATATATATATATATATATATATATATATATATATATATATAAATGGGATTGCGGAGTGTTGATGAAAATGGCAAAAACGGATCCTGATTGATTACAATAATTGCAGAGACATCACACATACGTCAGTTGTCATTAGGTTATATACAGTATTACGCTTTTTCTGAAGAGACTAGTGAGAAAGATTTATGAAACGTTGAGAGATGAACAAGCAGGATTTATGGAGAAAATCTATTATCATTAAAGCCAATGATACCGACATGCTGGACATTGCAATATCTGTGATGCCAAACTTATAGGATATGTCTTAAGAAAATGTTGATTGCCCTTGGCTAAGAAGATTTGATGGAGTCCAGCCATGAGGTACTTTCTGCAATAGGTCTTGAGAAAGCTAGAGGGATCCCATACTTTCATGGATTCGCTGGATTTGATGTTGTATCTGCTCTCTGTGGGAAGTGTATTTGATGATGTTCCTGAAACATTCGCTGATCTCAGTCCAACATTGAATCACGGTCTTGACCTACAGAGGCCGGAGAGATACTTTGTCCTGATCTGTCCCATGACAGAACAAGCACGGCTGTTACTGGGGAGGAAGCAAGATAGGATCTCTTTGCCCGCAAGCAGAGGCCATACAATCCGGGCTGAGATTATTTGTGGACAGGTAACCATCTCCAATCCTGACACGAGCCATTCTGCTGAATAGGGATGGATACAGAAAGGAGATAATTGGCAGATACGTTGGACAACACTACCCCTTATTGTAGTGAGTTGTGATGAATCGACAAAGTGTTTTTGTGGGAAAGGTTGCAAAGGAAGATGCAAGCAGTAGCTGGAGGACCAGTTTAAAAGTTTAAAAGGCTCGTCATGAATGGTAGAGGCAAGGGACAGTGACATTGCCCAAGCTAGAAGGACAATGCCCTAAAGACTGACCATGTATACATATGATCAGCGCCTAAGCCCTCTCTCCACCAAAGCTAGGACCAAGGAGGGCTAGGCAATGGCTGCTGATGATTCAGTAGATACACTTATAGGCTCTCCTAAATCCCTCATCCTTAGTTCACAAGGATGTTGAGGTTGTAGCGACCAAAGGAACTAGCTAGTTTAAGTGGTACTTGAACCCCAATCTGGCTATCTCAGTCAGGGACGTTACCACATAGGCCACCACACTGTAGTGCGATACTTACTAAATGGAAAATGGACAAAATGGTGGCTATGTTTGAATAGCGAGTAAACTATTAAAAAATATTTTTCTTCGCTTTATAAACAATAAAATCTCGGTAAATATTCGTCACTTTTCTTTATAAATCTTAAAATCTTCTTTTAGATCACACAAATCAGACAACTATGAATGCTTCTCAGCTAAATATCAACTTCGTGCAACTAATTTGGTGGCCATCTAGTTATTACAATTGGCCAATCGGACAGATTTGATTCGTACCACTTGGAGAGGTAGTTCGCCTCATTTTACACTTGTATCATCATCTTGCTTGAGGGTACACTCGGGCACACTTATTTCATCTTACTTCGTACTTCTCTTCTCTTGTTTTTTTAAAGTTTTTTATAATTAGTATGTGAGATTTGTTGTGATATTATAGCTGTTCTTAAACTGATTTATTTTAATTGTTAATTACTTCTCTTGTAATTTCCTTATTTCCTTTCCTCACTGAGCTATTTTCCCTGTTGGATCCCTCGGGCTTATAGCATTCTGCTGTTCTAGCTAGGGTTGTAGCTTAGTAAGTAAGTAAGTAAGTAATAATAATAATAATAATAATAATAATAATAATAATAATAATATTTATAATTATAATAATAATAATAATGATATTTACTGTTATCTCCTGTAATATCAGCTCGGTAAATGAGTTTGTAAGGTGTCATGTAAATTTAGCTGGAGACTGAGTAGATGGCAAAAGTCCCGGGGTTGAATGCTGGAATTCATGAACAATTGTAGTACCGGAGACAACTTGAAAAAGGAGACAGACCTCAAAAGAAGGAATTTTCAAGTACTCGAATAAAGTACTTAGTTTAAAAACTAGTTCAAAAACTAAACTAAACACGTCCCCGCCCTAGGTAGGAAGTAAGGAGTGAATGTGAAGGTTAAGCTCTGTGTATCATCGATACTGAATATTGATGGGAATTACGACAAATATTAGTTCTCTTGTATTAAGGTAGGGGTAATGGGTCAAAATAAGGCTTAAATGTTAGTATGATTTTTCGTCGCTCAAGGAATTAACTACTACAATATAATTGTTCAGTGGGTACTTTCCTCTTGGTAAGGGTAGAATAGACTCTTTAGCCATGGTAAGCAGCTCTTTTAGTGGGAAAGGACACTCCAAAATCAAACCATTGTTCTCTGGTCTTAGATAGTGCCATAGCCTGTGTACCATGGCCTTTCACTGTCTTGGGGTAGAGTTCTCTTGCTTCAGGGTATTCTCGGGCACACTATTCTATCTTATTTCTCTTCCTCTTGTTTTGTTTAAGTTTTCATAGTTTATATAGGAAATATATATTTAAATGTCAGTTTCCTTGTTTCCTTTCCTCACTGTTGGGCATCTTGCTTTTCCAACTACTGGTTGTAGCTTAGCAAGTAATAATAATAATAATAATAATAATAATAATAATAATAATAATAATAATAATAATAATAGATAAAATCATTAAGATAAAAGAAATAGAATCATTTTGATGCAGTCGTACAGCGAGTGAGTATTTTCTGAGCAAAATTAGACAATTTTCTTTAAAAAAATACAAAGTTACAGGACGATGGACATCTTTTGATATCCAAAGAGTTACGAATCTATACTAAGATGGAGAAATAGAATGTCTTTCCAATATGAAAATATGTTGGCCACGATGGAAATAGTAGCCTACATATTACGTCTGAGACTCCATACGACATCGCCAATGTTTTGATTGTATCTGTAATAAGAGGTGTTTTTGTAATGGAAACTGTATACCATTCTTGAAGGAACGTCTTATGAGGTAGGAAGTATTGTTATATTATATTTCCCCTCGAGTGATTATCACAACAGTAATGCTTCCCTTTACGACTATATGATTATGAGTGAGAAAACCTCACTTTCTTGATTTTAGGTGTTACTCGTGTTAAATTATACACAGAAAAGCTTAACAATGCTTTCCTTTACAACTATATGATTATGAGTGAGAAAACATCACTTTCTTGAGTTTAGGTGTAACCCATGTTAAATTATACACAGAACACCTTAGCAATGCTTTCCTTTACGACTATATGATTATGGGTGAGAAAACTTCACTTTCTTGATTTTAGGTGTAACCCATGTTAAATTATACACAGAACACCTTAGCAATGCTTTCCTTTACGACTATATGATTATGGGTGAGAAAACTTCACTTTCTTGATTTTAGGTGTAACCCATGTTGAATAATACACAGAAACCTTAGCAATGCTTCCCTTTAATACTATATGATTAATTGGGAAACCCTCACTTTCTTTATTTTAGGTGTTACCCCTGTTAAATTATACACGGAAAACCTTCGTTTATGCAATAAAAAACTACAATCCCGAAATTGTATCACAAGACAGGTCACTGTGGGTAGATTTTAGGTGTTACCCTTGTTAAATTAGACACGGAAAACTTTCGTATATACTTTAAAAAAAAATCCCAATCCCGAAATTATATCGGAAGACAGGTCACTGGGGGTGGGGGGGGGGGCGGTTCATTAATGCGTAGGTTGCAATGGAAAACGTGGAAAATGAATAAGGTCCGTGCAATCTATGTGTGTGGGGTGGAGAATAAGAAAGGAGTGGACATTCGAGCGAGCAAATTGGATAAAGATGTATATATGCCAAGCCGTTTGTGATCCAAGGCTAAGACACGCTACAATGCACACCTTTCCATTTCTTTTGAAACTCAAAATATAGCTTTGGAGGGATTGCACGACTGCGCTCAATAAAGAAAGAAAAAAAAGGGAACCTGAAAACGTGAAGGATAAAAATGGCTTTGTTTATATTTCATAAGGCAACGCAACTGAATATAGAAAGTAAAGGAAAATGGAATGAGATTTGGAAGAGGGAGAATGGAAATTTATATTTCTTGATATACCTTGGCTGAAGGGATCTTACGCTGTGTTAAAAAAAAATGGTAATGACGGGAAGAGAGGTCGAGGGATTAGAAAGGAAGCTAGGACAGGAAGCTGAGAGAGAGAGAGAGAGAGAGAGAGAGAGAGAGAGAGAGAGAGAGAGAGAGGGGGAGGGAGAGGATCGTCATTCCATAATTTTTGATAGCAAAACTATACTTGTGAAGATTTCAATCAGCTAGATATATATATATATATATATATTATATATATATGTATATATATATATATATATATGTGTGTGTGTGTGTGTGCGTGTGTGTATGTATGTATATACTGTATATATATATATATACACATACATTACATACATACATACATACATATGTATATATATACACATATATATACATATATATACATGTATATATATATATATATATATATGTATATGTCAAAATTTCGATATATGATTTACGTAACCGATATTCAAAAACACAGCTCAAACAATTCTAAAGCAACACTTCAATGACCGTGGAATAAGATTTTTGCAATTGCAGTTGTTGATACTTTCTTTGCAGCGGTGTCATCTGATTGTAGACCTGTGGCTGCTGAAACCCTTAATAGAGCTATAGCTAAAATTAGTGCATGGTGCAATTTATATGGGATAAAGTTTAACCTTATCACTACACAAAGTAGGTGGACAGTGGCTCTTCAACATCAAGATCTTTGCTTTAACAATTTCTCTTTAAATTTACTACGCATTTACAATTATAGCTGTGATTTTTAATTGTAAATTTACTTTTGGAAAACACACTTTGTCTCTTTATTCAACAAAATCTGGCATATTACGAGTCTTAGGATTTTCGGATATTAATCTATCTTGAAATATTTTCCTTCTTTCATTCTATCCTGTTTTGAGTAATATTCTGTCTGGTCGTGAGTTGCTGACTCTCGTCTTAAATTCTTGGGGAAAAAACTTGTGTTTTATTAAATTCTTTATTCCTGATCTTGATATTAATCTTTGGCACCAAAGTTTAATTATTGCTTTGTTGCATGTTGCAGAAGATATTTCATAACTCTGATTATCCTTTGTAATCAGATTTTCCAAGTTTGTGCCATCCTGTATTTTCATTCAAGTTTTCACCAGATTGTGGAATGATCTTCCTACTTTGGAAGTGGAATCGATGACGTTCAGTTATAACTTGGTGCAAATCCTTTTTTGTTGCACAGATTTACATATGTATAGTTTCATACTGTATACAGTATATGACTGGTGGAAAGTCAAAAGTTCTAACTTGTAGCAAATCCTTTTGCGTTATATAGGTTTACATATGTATAGTTTCATTATATATATATATATATATATATATATATATATATATATATATATATATATATATATATATATATATATATATATACATATATATGACTTCTCTGTGTCCTTAATGTGAAATGAGATTCGCGTTGCAATCTGGCAATTTCGAAACCTTCGGAATACATATATATATATATAAATATATATATATATATATATATATATATATATATATATATGTATATATATATATATATATATATATATATATATTTATACTATATACATACATATATATATATATATATATATATATATATATATATATATATATATATATATATATATATATATATATATCATTTATAAAGGCATTCTCAAAATTGGATTATGTGTGCACATACATAAATAAATTATTAAAAGTATTTTTTGACCTTCAAACAAATTTTCACTTCACTGGCTTGAATGGAAAACAAGCTCTACTCCACTTTTTTGGCAAAACAAGTTTTTGAAGTTTCCGGTCGAAGGTTTTGCATACCAACTCGGTGTAATTTTTCAGGTTTCATTTATACGTTTTATCTTCACTGGGAGGGGAACGTTTGTTGAAAATATACTGACAAAGAGATATTTAAGGTGATAATTTAGTAGAATTCAGTTGCAGACTGTCACATCAAAGCTTATTATGCAAAAATATTTGCAGACTCAACGAAATATTTTTGTTTATCCATGGTATTCCTGACGATAAATGCGAAAAGCACATTCAGGATTAAGGTTTTATTTTGGTGAATAATTTTAGCCAAAGAGATGTTAATAGACTGTCTTTGACGCATTTCTTTATTCATGCAAAACAATTTAAGAAATCATATTCGTTGTTATCAAAACGTATCTAATGAAAACAAGTGATAAAGACCTGGCATTTAATGGTGTTAGACAGATATAAGAATTCCCGAGCCAACTTCTCCTAAAAAAAATATACATCTGGTGGCCTATTGTAAACGTCCCTGCCTGACTGTCTGCCGTATTGGGGTTTGAGTCCCGTTCAAACTCGTTTAGTTTCTTGAATTGTCTGCAACCTCACCATCCTTGTGAGCTAAGGATGGGGTGTTTGGGGAAGCCTGTATGTCTACCTGCTAAGTCATCAGCAGCCAGTGACTTGCCCTCCCTGGTCTTAGCTAGGGTGTAGAGCGGGCTTGGGCGCTGATCTTATGTATATATGGTCAGTCTCTATATAGTCTAGTTCATTGTCAGTGTCCCTTGTCTCTGCCATTCATGAGTATCCTTTAGACCTTACAGTTGAAAGCCCGTTTATTGTAGTGACTGAGTCATACAAAATGCAAAAGATGAAATAAGAAACTGTACATCAAAATCTTGCATTCGTAATGGGGACTCATAACCTGCATTGCCACATACAGTATGTACAGTAAGCTCTTGGCTGTTTAGGGTTTAATGCGGCCAGCTGAACATAGGGGCGCGCGTTACTATTACACAAGATTACAAATACATACATGCAAACGCAAACAATTAAGTGAAGCATATTACCATCCCAAGAACTGGTGAGTCCGAGCTAATTGCCAATCTGGCAAACTGATATTGGGGAGTCGAGACTGGGTCATAAAGAAGCCTTTCCCTCCCATGATGTTGCAACTGTTATTCCAGGTCGAAGAAGAAGAAGAAGAAGAAGAAGAAGAAGAAGAGAAACGAAGATACGGGGGAGAAATGGTAGGAGCAAAAAAAAAAATCACAAAAAAGATGTGAAAATCGTGTCCAAGGTGAGAGAGAAAATAGGCAAAGGTGAGAAGTCATGTTATCTGAGAGTAGGTTGGAATAAGCAGGCTGATTCAGTCGGGCAAGAGAGAAGACTGGAAAAGTCTTAACTGTTCTTAAACGGAAAACAAGAAACCAAAACTGCAAAGGATAAAAACAAGGAGAAATGCAATTGGTTTTATTGTAAGGAATCATTTTGTATCCGGCGTTGATTTGGATCATGCAACGAAGAGGAAGAACTAGAGGAAAACAGCGCATCGATAAAAAAGGAATAAACAAAATGCAATTGAGCGTGAGAGAAAATAGAAAGATAAACGAAGGAAAAGGGGAAGCGTACGTTGAATTAGAGAAGGTTACCAACCAAAAAAGGCCTAAGAGACGAACATGAAGACGTAAGCAGATTTAATAAAAAAAAAAATCCCTGATTATCCATATAGTTGAAGAGCATGGTACATTAGAGGAAGAAAAAAGAAAGAATAAAAAGTAATAGGCATTATAAAAACACGAAGTAAAACAGAAATGAAAAAAAAAAAAAAATTGTGGGCGGGTTGTGGGTAGTAAGTGGTTGTAAGTGCATCCCGGCGTTGGAATTCCAGCGAAGAAAAGGCAAACTGAAAATAAGAAAGATCTCGAGAATCAGTGACACGACAGAGAATCTGATTTGGTTCATGATGCCTTAAAGACGCTGTCTTCTTCGCGTTTGCCATGAATCTTTGCATCATGACTGAATTCGATGCAGAATTTGCATATTCAAGATTGATTTAATATAATTTTAAAAATTATGCATTTGTTTTTATAAGCGCCTTCAGAAATTCGTTCTTCTTATTTTAGGTTTTAATTTGGTTGCTTGGCAAAGAATTTATTTATAAGAAAAACGACATTATGTCCTAATGTAGTGATTAGTAAACGTAAGCGAATTTAGAATGTAAAAAAAAAAAAGATTGCTTCTCCCCCTATCCCTCACAAGGATGGTGAGGTTGTAGCGGGTCTCGAACACCAGTCCAACAGATTGTCTAGCAGGGACATTTCCAGGAGCGTACCACAAAAGAAGGGGAAGGTGAAAAACATCGTCTTTACTATTTTGCACCTAATCCTGTTGAGTCAATAAACCTGGATAAGCATATTCCCTTCTTCGTCTTCTTCCCTATATCCCATTAAAAGAGAGAGAGAGAGAGAGAGAGAGAGAGAGAGAGAGAGAGAGAGAGAGAAAGAGAGAGAGAGAGAGAGAGCTAATCATAGTATTCCAAGCGAAAGAGAACATAAGTGTCTCCATACTACCTGGAATAGCAATGCAAAAATGAAGTTTTTTGTTACAGGAAAGTGGAAGTTATAAACTTGGGAATTTATGTTCAAGAGTTGTTCATATGAAAAGGGGTTACTTTCATCTTACACATTTGGATGATGCGGTTCCAAGAAGGTTTTATCTTTTTTGACTTTCAGCAGTTGCTATTTGGGTGAGGTATTTGGCCACGTACCTTACAGAGGTTCAATGATATAATGGTGTATATTTCTTTGTTTGTTAACCATTCAAAGAGTGGTCATGCCTATTGTTTTTTTTATACGCACAGCCTTATATGCATACAATATATATTTATTTATAGGTGGCTGTATGTATGTTTATATATATATAAATTTTTATGTAAATACAGTATATAATATATATATATATATATATATGTATATATATACACATATATATATACACACACACACACATATATATATATATATATATATATATATATATATATATATATATATATATATATATATGGGATCTAGGAGTGTTGATGAAAATGGCAAAAACTGAGACCTGATTTATTGCAATAATTACGGAGACATCACACATAATTTACATCAGTTGTCATGAAAATATATACAGTATTATTCATATTCCAAAGACATTAGTCAGAAAGATTGATGAAACGTTGAGAGATGAACAAGCTGGATTTAGAAAAGGTAGATGTTGTTCTGTCCAAATTTTCATTTTAAGACATGTTGTACAGCAATGTGTAAATTATAGAAACCCATTTTCTATGGCATTTGTGGACTATGGAAAAGCCTTTTATAGTGTGCACCGGCCAATTTTATGGAGATTCCTGCGTTATTATGGAGATCCTCATAAATATGTAAATTTGATTGTCTGTTCATGAGCATAGCAAGTGTAAAGTTAATGTTAATGGAGTCCTATCAAACGAATTACCATTGAATAACGGGGTACTCTAAGGGAATGTGTTGTCGTCTATGTTGTTTATCCTCCTTATGGATTTTGTAATGCATTGAACAGTTGGGGATGGTGGAGAAGGAATCCGAGACAAGATCGAAATGGGAACAAGGACAATGAAAGGAACAAGTTAGACACCAGGCAATGGAGACAAGGAAGCAGAAGAAGTGTGAAAGGATCAAGTTAGACACCAGGTAATGGGAACAAGGAAGCAGAAGAGTGAAAGGAACATGTTAGACACCAGGTAATGGACAAAACTTTCTTCGTGATGCAAGCAAGAAGATTGAGCTGTTTCAATTCGTTGTCATGAGGTGTACAGCCATCGTCAAAAAAAAAAAAAAAAAAAGGAAGAAGATACCATTAGCAACGCAATGTTGTCATGAAGTCGATACTCGAATATTTTACATGCTAGGGACGCAGCGACTAGTGGAGAAAATCTATTATCATTAAAGCCAATGATACCGACATGCTGGACATTGCAATATCTGTGATGCCAAACTTATAGGATATGTCTTAAGAAAATGTTGATTGCCCTTGGCCAAGAAGATTTGATGGAGTCCAGTCCAAGAGGTACTTTCTGCAATAGGTCTTGAGAAAGCTAGAGGGATCCCATACTTTCATGGATTCGCTGGATTTGATGTTGTATCTGCTCTCTGTGGGAAGTGTATTTGATGATGTTCCTGAAACATTCGCTGATCTCAGTCCAACATTGAATCACGGTCTTGACCTACAGAGGCCGGAGAGATACTTTGTCCTGATCTGTCCCATGACAGAACAAGCACGGCTGTTACTGGGGAGGAAGCAAGATAGGATCTCTTTGCCCGCAAGCAGAGGCCATACAATCCGGGCTGAGATTATTTGTGGACAGGTAACCATCTCCAATCCTGACACGAGCCATTCTGCTGAATAGGGATGGATACAGAAAGGAGATAATTGGCAGATACGTTGGACAACACTACCCCTTATTGTAGTGAGCTGTAATGAATCGACAAAGTGTTTTTGTGGGAAAGGTTGCAAAGGAAGATGCAAGCAGTAGCTGGAGGACCAGTTTAAAAGTTTAAAAGGCTCGTCATGAATGGTAGAGGCAAGGGACAGTGACATTGCCCAAGCTAGAAGGACAATGCCCTAAAGACTGACCATGTATACATATGATCAGCGCCTAAGCCCTCTCTCCACCAAAGCTAGGACCAAGGAGGGCTAGGCAATGGCTGCTGATGATTCAGTAGATACACTTATAGGCTCTCCTAAATCCCTCATCCTTAGTTCACAAGGATGTTGAGGTTGTAGCGACCAAAGGAACTAGCTAGTTTAAGTGGTACTTGAACCCCAATCTGGCTATCTCAGTCAGGGACGTTACCACATAGGCCACCACACTGTAGTGCGATACTTACTAAATGGAAAATGGACAAAATGGTGGCTATGTTTGAATAGCGAGTAAACTATTAAAAAATATTTTTCTTCGCTTTATAAACAATAAAATCTCGGTAAATATTCGTCACTTTTCTTTATAAATCTTAAAATCTTCTTTTAGATCACACAAATCTGACAACTATGAATGCTTCTCAGCTAAATATCAACTTCGTGCAACTAATTTGGTGGCCATCTAGTAATTACTATTGGCCAATCGGACAGATTTGATTCGTACCACCTGGAGAGCTAGTTCGCTTCATTTTACGCTTGTATCATCATCTTGCTTGAGGGTACACTCGGGCACACTTATTTCATCTTACTTCG
Source organism: Palaemon carinicauda (assembly GCF_036898095.1). Classification (NCBI taxonomy): domain Eukaryota; kingdom Metazoa; phylum Arthropoda; class Malacostraca; order Decapoda; family Palaemonidae; genus Palaemon; species Palaemon carinicauda. The sequence continues at coordinate 164,215,730 of NC_090727.1, read as the reverse complement.
TACTTCTCTTCTCTTGTTTTTTTAAAGTTTTTTATAATTAGTATGTGAGATTTGTTGTGATATTATAGCTGTTCTTAAACTGATTTATTTTAATTGTTAATTACTTCTCTTGTAATTTCCTTATTTCCTTTCCTCACTGAGCTATTTTCCCTGTTGGATCCCTCGGGCTTATAGCATTCTGCTGTTCTAGCTAGGGTTGTAGCTTAGTAAGTAAGTAAGTAAGTAATAATAATAATAATAATAATAATAATAATAATAATAATAATAATATTTATAATTATAATAATAATAATAATGATATTTACTGTTATCTCCTGTAATATCAGCTCGGTAAATGAGTTTGTAAGGTGTCATGTAAATTTAGCTGGAGACTGAGTAGATGGCAAAAGTCCCGGGGTTGAATGCTGGAATTCATGAACAATTGTAGTACCGGAGACAACTTGAAAAAGGAGACAGACCTCAAAAGAAGGAATTTTCAAGTACTCGAATAAAGTACTTAGTTTAAAAACTAGTTCAAAAACTAAACTAAACACGTCCCCGCCCTAGGTAGGAAGTAAGGAGTGAATGTGAAGGTTAAGCTCTGTGTATCATCGATACTGAATATTGATGGGAATTACGACAAATATTAGTTCTCTTGTATTAAGGTAGGGGTAATGGGTCAAAATAAGGCTTAAATGTTAGTATGATTTTTCGTCGCTCAAGGAATTAACTACTACAATATAATTGTTCAGTGGGTACTTTCCTCTTGGTAAGGGTAGAATAGACTCTTTAGCCATGGTAAGCAGCTCTTTTAGTGGGAAAGGACACTCCAAAATCAAACCATTGTTCTCTGGTCTTAGATAGTGCCATAGCCTGTGTACCATGGCCTTTCACTGTCTTGGGGTAGAGTTCTCTTGCTTCAGGGTATTCTCGGGCACACTATTCTATCTTATTTCTCTTCCTCTTGTTTTGTTTAAGTTTTCATAGTTTATATAGGAAATATATATTTAAATGTCAGTTTCCTTGTTTCCTTTCCTCACTGTTGGGCATCTTGCTTTTCCAACTACTGGTTGTAGCTTAGCAAGTAATAATAATAATAATAATAATAATAATAATAATAATAATAATAATAATAATAGATAAAATCATTAAGATAAAAGAAATAGAATCATTTTGATGCAGTCGTACAGCGAGTGAGTATTTTCTGAGCAAAATTAGACAATTTTCTTTAAAAAAATACAAAGTTACAGGACGATGGACATCTTTTG
>NC_090727.1:164194483-164209483 GCF_036898095.1 Palaemon carinicauda | reverse complement strand
TGAGGGGCCTTTAAACCTTTAAATTAGTCTGAAGGGGAAAGTAGCTGAATTACAGTAAAGATACCATTGGGAAATGCAAAGGTACTTTTTTTTCTGTTTACCCTTTAATATTCGTAATGCAAATGCCGAGAAGGGAAATACCAACTCGATTGTTTCAGTGAAAGGAAAAGCTATATGAAAGATTGCTTATTTTTTACCTACTGGTTTAATTATTCTGATGACTCATTGGGCTGGTTAATCTCCTACTTTTTATAATAATAATGATAATAATAATAATAATATATCGTAATTATTATTATTATTATTATTATTATTATTATTATTATTCTAATGAAACTGGTAACGACAGGAGAACGTTTTTCAACAACAATAATAATAATAATAATAATAATGATAATAATGATAATAATAATAATAATTATAATAGTAATGGTAATAAAAACTACAACAACGATCTCAAACACAATTTCAGCAAAAATTAAACATTTTCAATTATTAAAAATGAATACAAGGGTGAAAACGTTATTCATAGAGACTGTAAAACATGATGCAAAGTTTTTTTGTTTTTTTTCAAGTACGACAAGTATTTGATTTGGTTGAATTTAAATAAAGATTCGCTTTCATCAAAATATCTGGCAAAAAGTCGGGTTGTAGTGGCCAATGTGGTAACGTCCCTGACTGGTGAACCGCCAGACTGGGGTTCAAGTCCCGCTCTAACTCGTTAGTTTCTTTGGTCACTGCAACATCACTATCCAGGAAGCTAAGAATGGGGGGGGGGGGGATTTGGAGGAGCATATAGGTCTAGCTGTTGAGTCATCAGCAGCCATTTCCTAGTCCTCCTTGTTTCCTAGCTTGTCTGGAGAGGGGTCTTGGGCGCTGATCATATGTACAGTATATATGGTCAGTCTCTAGGGCATTGTCCTGCTCGACAGGGCAATGTCTCTGCCATTCATAAGCGGCCTTTAAACATGCATGAAGAACCAACTGAATGATGGTGCCAGAGACTAATATCAAGATTAGGAATGATAATCATTTGGATATGTTGGTTATTTATTGTTAATATTTAGTTTAACGAAATCACTAAGTACCTTACTTTGACTCATACGAGTCTTGGTAGTGTGGTTTGTTTCATGAATTAACTGTGGAAATTGGCACAATGTAAAGTTGAAAATGCTATGTTGAAAAAGACTTTAGGTAACAAATATAAACAACAAAGTAGCTGAGGCCAGATGGAATTTACGTCGATCTTACAACAAATAGAGGTAAAACCAAGTGGAAGAGCATCACTTATTCATTATTATTATTATTATTATTATTATTATTATTATTATTATTATTATTATTGTGGTTAAGCTTCATTTCGATTATCAAATATTTTTGCTCCACACACAACTATATTGTAGGAACTTCTCTTACACTGGAATACTATTTCGATGAATTATGGTGATAACACACTGGCCTGTCATTACCCTAGTCGAAAGATCGAGTCCCGTGCCACCGTTTACTGTTGAGGTTACTACTGTGTTTAGTCACCACGGTGGTGGAAGGTTGGGGGTGTCTAGCTGACGTTCTGGTATAAGCATGCTTTCGAATGAGGTTACAACTGAAACGCATGAACTTATTATTATTATTATTATTATTATTTGCTAAGCGACAATCCTAGTTGGAAAAGCAGGATGCTATAAGCCCAGGGCTCCAACAGGGAAAATAGCCCAGAGAGGAAAGGAAATATGGAAATAGATCAAATATTTTAAGAGCAGTAACAATATTAAAGTAAATGTTTCCTATATAAACTATAAAAAAAATTAATAATGAAAGAAGAAGCGAAATTATATAGAATAGTGTGCCCGAGTGTACCCTCAAGCAAGAGAACTCTAACCCAACACAGTGGAAGATCATGGTACAGAGTCTATGGCACTACCCAAGATTAGAGAACAATGGTGTGATTTTGGAGTGTCCTTCTCCTAGAAGAGCTGCTTACCATAGCCAAAGAGTCTCTTCAGTTCTCATGCTAATGCGGACACATTGTTGAAGTATATAAGACCAGTGTAGATTTCCCAGCTCGTCCAACCACTCAGACGTAGAGGTTTGTAAGCTGCTTTTGTATTTCAGATTATTGTTTTTTATTCTCATGTCATTTTTTCAAGAATAAAACTTTTTTTTTCGTATATATAAACCACTAACACGGCTTTATCCCCTGAGGATATTAAGATGCGGCCGGAGACACAATGAGGAAAAAATAAACACTAAAGTGAAAGGAGGATCCTTAAGAAGTTTCCATAATGTTGGGGATTATTTTCATAAAACCCTTTTCTAATCTGAGTCTAACTTGATATGTTTCTTTAAAAAAAATCCTGTAAAGACGCTCACTCTCTCACGTCTTGCGTCGCATGCTGTGGGTGTTCCCAAGGTCTGGCCGGAAAAACAAACCCTTTTTTCCGTCGTTGAAATCTAATCCTATGTAACAGAAAGGTCCTATGATAAACATTAGGAAGAAGAGCCATCAAAAGAGTTCGAGTCCCAAGCTGGTGAAACTATGAGATAGGATTATTCCTTTTTGTAAAGGAGTAGATATAGGATTTTTTTCCTTAGGTGTTATGGCTCTTGTATAGCGAGGCGGAGACAGACACAAAACCACCGGTACGAAGAGACATCTTCAAAAGATCCCTTGTTTTTTTTTCACGGGTGGGCGGCACTGTGAGATGTTAAATATATTTTTTTATCCGTTTTGCATGTTGTGGGTCTATCTTCGTTTTTTTTTTTTTTTTTTTTTTTTTTTTTTTTTATTTTGTGTTGATATTTACTTTGCCAGAGTTTTTTTTTTTTCTATTCAGCTTCAAGTCTCTGCTGCGCTCGCGAAGGAAAATGTAAAAATAATCCTTATTCGAGAGCTAGAGATTTTCAGCCAAAAAAAAAAAAAAAAAAAAAAAAAACCGTGATATGGAAGGACTGCCAGCAGGTATCACGTGCTCTGGCTATATTATTTATATTCTGTTTTTGTAAACGTTGAGAAACGAGTACAGAAATTAAGATTAGAATCTCTCTCTCTCTCTCTCTCTCTCTCTCTCTCTCTCTCTCTCTCTCTCTCTCTCTCTCTCTCTCTCTCTCTCTCTCTCTTCTAAATGGCAAATTTGAATTATATATGCATAATTTTTCTTAGAGTTTTCATATCTAAATGCGTATTTTTCATTTTTCTCATTTCTTGGGCGATTTGGGGCATCAAGTCCTCAATGGATTGAAATACTGCACTGTTAATGAATAGAACGTTGAACCAATTTTAGTTTCTCTTCCTCTTGTTATTTTGAAGTTTATATAGTAATAAATATAAAATATTTATTTTAACGTTATTATTTTTTTTAAACTTCTCGTAGTTTATTTCCTCATTTCCTTTCCTCACTGGGCTATTTTCCATGTTGGAGCCCTTGGGCTAATAACATCATGCTTTTCCAACTAGGGTTGAAGCTTAGCTAATAATAATAATAATAATAATAATAATAGAACAATTCTTTAATAAGAGGTGAAACCCTGCAGCACATTACATATTTATTTTGTTGATTCCTTTTTTAGAGAGAGAGAGAGAGAGAGAGAGAGAGAGAGAGAGAGAGAGAGAGAGAGAGAGAGAGAGAGAGAGAGAGAGAGAGAGAGCACGCAAAGAATGGAGATCAGTGATGTAAATAATAAAATGGCTGTTGATAAAACTTTTCTTTGGTATCTTGAAATTCGGATTGTGGAATGGAAAATAATTTGCTCCGAATGTATTTGAGGTGACATGTATTGTTAAATCTTGATGTTTTTTTACCTTTTACTATACCTCCGTTCCTGTTTCCTTTCTTCTATCTTGTAAATTATTATTATTATTATTATAATTATTATTATTATTATTATTATTACTAGCTAACCTACAACCCTAGTTGGAAAAGGAAGATGCTACAAGCCCAAGGGCTCCAACGGGGTAAAGTAGCCTAGTGAGGAAAAGAAATAAGGAAATCAATAAACGATATGAGAAGTAATGAATCATTGAAATAGAATATTTTAAAGTCATTAACAACATTAAAACATATACTCCATATATAAACTATAAAAAGACTTTTGTTAGCTTGTTCAACATAAAAAGATTTGCTGCAAGTTTGAACTTTTGAAGTTCTACCGATTCAACTACCCGATTAGGAAGATCATTCCTCATTTTGCTGACCAACTTGTTATTACTTTACTTCATAATACAACTGTATAATTTACCATAATTGCATATTGACGCTGATATCCTCATCGGCCCCTGTGCGAAATCGCAGAGTCTAAAATCCGAAATCCAATCCAATATGAAATTTTGGTGGTGAAGAATGATTAGTCATATAGATATTATGTGGAGTTTATATCGAAAGACTGGTATTTTGGGGGAAGATGTGGCAGCGCTGAAAGAGTATGAAAAGTTTGTGTCATAAATGCCATATCTAGATACGAAAGAGAACTTAAAAATCCCCGCTATTATTATTAGCCTGGGAGGAGCGTAGAGAGGAAAGGTCCCTTTTTTTCATTTGTTTGATGTCGGATACCCTCCAAAATTGGGGGAAGGGCCTTGGTATATAGATAAATAGATAGATTATTATTATTATTATTATTATTATTATTATTATTATTATTATTATTATTATTATCATTATTATTAATATTATTATTATCAGCTAAGCTACAACCTTAGTTAGAAATGCAGGATACTATAAGGTCAAGGACATCAACAGGGAAAAGTATCCCAGTGAGGAAACGAAATAAATAAACTGGAAGAGAAGTAAAAAGGAATTAAAACTATTTTAAGAACAGTAACAACATTAAAACTCTTCTTTTAAATATAAACTATAAAAAGAGGCTCATGTCAGCCTGTTAAATGAAAAACTATTCAAGATACTAAACTAGAGATAGGGCATAGACCATAGTGGACGACCAACACATTATTCATCTAACTTATGTTCATGCTTTCTGTTACAGACAGCACTTTGAGATCTGCTTTCCCCACCCCGGACTGAAGTCATCCTATGCAACATAGTAAGGTACGAAACAATTAATTGATTGATTATTTAGTTGAATATATTTATATTTATGTAGTTTATTGGTATTTGTTTAACTTTAAACCAATATCTGCATCAGTGGTTCTGTTAATGTTGTTAGAAAAACTCACAGTTAATCTGCCTATTTGCAAAGATAAAAAAAAACCTTCAATAGTACAATATTTGGAGCGTATGAAATATTTAATTTGGCATTTCTTTAACTATTATTCAATATCGGCGTCAGTGTTTCTGTTAATGTTGTTAAAAAAAATTCACATTAATCTGCCTGTTTGAAAAGATAAAAAAAAAACTTCAACAGTAGAGTATTTGGAACGTATGATATATTTAATTTGGTATTTCTTTAACTGTTAATCAATATTGGCGTTAGTGCTGCTGTTAATGTTGTTAGAAAAATTTTCAGTTAATCAGTCTGTTTACAAAGATTAAAAAAAGAAATCCCTTAAACTACACCGTAATTAGAACGTGATGATATCGTTGAATTATAATCTGCAAATATAAGAACTCGCGTGTTGCAGAGGCAAGAAAATTTTATATGCGACTCTGATATTAAAAAAGACTTAATCATTTATATTTCCAGTACCTGAATTTTGAATAATTAGGCATTTGCTTCATTTCGCTCTCCTTCTCTCAATATCTTGGCTCAGTATTTGCTTCAAATGATCCTAATTAATGGTAACTTGTTTAATTATTCCTAATTACTTTTTTTTATTTATTTTGAATGGGATATCACCTTGCATCATATCCGAACCCATTGAATCGAATTCCTGAAGATTGTGTAGTTACTAATTATGATTACAGCAGCTACTGTAATAATACATAGAAATATCAGGTTCTACTGTAGTTTACTTATAATATATCTTGTCAAATGTGAAATGTATACAATTCCCTTTGCTGCATAACACGTAAATATTGCACCATTTTAATAATTTCTAACGGTCTCGATATGATGAATAAGTTCACTTCTCAATATTGCGTTTTACTTTGATTTTAAGACTGGGTCCTTTTTAAGATTATAAGCCGTCCCTTTATTAGGTGTTTCCAGGGATTTAGACGATAATTAACCCCATTCGTTTATTCTTCAATAAGATGAGAAGTAACTGTACCTTTTTTTTTTTTTTTCTTTTTTTTTTATGAGACGTATTTGTACTGACTCAGAGGGGTGCCCCTTTAGCTCGGAAATGTTTCCCACTAGCTGATTTATTGGACAAAATCATCCTAACCAATTAGCTAGCAGGAAACTTTTCCGAGCTAAATGGGCACCCCTGCGAGTAACTTGGTGTCTGCCATGTCATTTAGTCAAAGTTTTTACATTCATTTATTAAAACATTTTCATCTCCAAGTCTTCCTCTATTGTCTTCGCGTAATCAAGCCACAACAGTATATTCTGACCCAAATCAAATCATTGCATTATACTCATTAATCATATAATTATAATATTCGTGTTTCTAACTTTGATATATTTAAAAAATTCGTATCAATGAACTTCACATTGCATTTAACATCCAAACTTAATTTTCATAAAGATGGCGCTACATTCATTTCATTCATGACTATTTTATTGATCAGTTATTAATGTAATTCAAACCAATGATTTCTCTATGGGAATGTTAAGAGCAAAAATAAAAGAAGACTGAAGTAACTTTAGCAAGATTGGGCATAGGTACACAAAATTGGTACATGGCTATTAGATGTACACACCTCGTACATTTTAACCATAAAACATATTTTTTGGGGGAATTATAAAGTTTTTAAAAAAGAAAGAGTCTTATGTTTGGTGAGAAAATTTTTTACTGACGATTTATCGGAAGGGGAGTTTCTGATTTCAAGATTTCAAGTTTTTTTTTTTTTTTTTTTTTTTTTTTTTTTTTTTTTTTTTTTTTCAGGGGACAGGTTTTATAGATAAGATCTAAATTATGTTTATCTCAAGCTTTTGACCTCAATTTTTTATCCATTATATTTACTATGATTTGATTTAATTGATTTTACAAAAATGCCAACTGTGTGAAACATGCAATGGCAAGCTTAAACAGATTTTTCTTTTATCAGTGCGAGAGATCGAGAGATACAAAAAAGAAAAAAAAAAAACTATTACAGGATATAAAAGGGTATGAAACATGTACTGTTCAATATAAATATTTTTCATCCCTGAATTTAATCGGGCCAGCTCTGCATAAGAATCGAGCTACACTCATTGGTTTGGTAAATCTCCTCCTTTTAATAATAATAATAATAATAATGATAATAATAATAATAATAATAATAATACTAATAATAATAATAATGATAATGATAGTAATAATAATATTAATAATAATAATAATAATAATAATAATAATAATAATAGTCAAAATTTTCTGCAAATCATCCATTGAAGTACAACTCTACCTGCCATGCAAAAATCGTCGCTTTCCTCATTCTCCGTTCTTTTGTTTTTACTTCTGAATACCTTTACAAATCAACAATTTCCATTGTTGCACAGTACATAATAAAGCTCAATGTATCCAGTATAAGCTTCCCCTCAAAACATTTTTCTTGGCAATGTTCACTTTTGGCTTTAAATTTCAGCTTTAAAAAATCTTTCGCCATCCTTTGCAGTCTTTTAACACTATCACTGATTAGGCCCGTGTCATCTTTTACCACTTTAATCTAGAAAAGTTTTTCATTAACAATTCACTTTATTTTTCTAGTGCTGAGGCTTGCCTTATTAAGGTCTATTTACGTGTAGGATTATGATTTTGCAATCAAAGGTACTGTTTGTCATGTAATAATGATTATACTTTACCTCTTGTTTTCTTATTCTACAAGAGTACATATCCTTTTTTTCTGAATGTTCTCATTACTCAACCCATACAAAAAGCATCAGATAATTAGAGACATATACGTGACAGATCCATCTAATTTCCATTTCATTTAAAGTTCTTGGTTTAAAGGTCACTCAGGAATGGCAGAGGGAAGGAACAGTGACATTGCCCTAGCAAGCAGGACCATGCCCTAGAGACTGACCATATATTATATGATCAACGCTCAAGCCCTCTCTCCACCCAAGCTAGGACCAAGGAGGGCCAGGCAATGGCTGCTGATTACTCAGCAGATAGACCTATAGGCTCCCCTAAACCCCCCAATATTAGCTCACAAGGTTGGAAAGGTTGCCGACACTAAAGGCACTAACGAGTCTGAGCGGGACTCGAACCCCAGTCTGGCGTTCACCAGTCAGGGACGTTACCACATCGGCCACCACAAACGGATTAAATTCAACTCATTTAAAGTCTAGGTGTGATTTAATTTGAAATAGCACATGTTTTAGAGATAATTTTGGGGAACATTACAATATATGTACCTCAAATAGGAATTGAACATACTTCGACTTCTGTCAATATTTAATTTCACACATTTTGATTCATGTAATATTTTTGTAAAATCAACCGTTACAGAGATATAACCCATAAACTATAAATCTGCCGAAAAAATAAAGATGCTTTAACATTTAGTGGATAGAAAACCTTTTAGCTGTACACCTGGCTTGATCATCACATAAATCTATACGGTTAAAGGTTTGAACTACTGGAAAATCGTTATGGCATATAGTCTCCCCCATTGGCTTATTGATTTATCCTGAGGAAATATTTTAATCCTTTCATTCTATACATTGTTTCGTGCATTGTTCTCCTATGTGGTTTTCAGCTGCTGGCTTTTGTTTTAACTTGTTGGCTAAAAACTTACTTTTTATGTATTTCCCTATTCCTGATCTGGTTATTAGGATTATGTGAACATTCCCGAAAACAACTGATCGAAAACTATTATTCGAATTGTTCGAAATAAAGTTATGAGAAAGAACAATTATTCGAAATGAAAATGATTCGGAATACAAAATTCTTAGTAATCTGGTACCGTCAATAAAAGATTTTTCATAATTCTGACTATCCATTGCATTCAGGTCTTCCCCAGACTGTACCCACCTGTACGTAGTACTATACTTTAAAAGAAAAAAGGAGTAATTTTAATCGGAAATTCTCCGTAAAAATATACTGTTCTCAGCCGTATTTCAGTAAAATACAGGAGACCGTAATTTTACCTTACAGTGTTATTTTCTTTTACGGGTTGGTGACCGTAATATCACTCCTTTAGGCCAATATATCCGTTTTTAAAACGGTAAAAATCCTGAAATAAATGTTGCCAGCCCTTAAACCGTTTTTTAAGGGTTGTAGCAAGTAATAATAATAATAATAATAATAATAATAATAATAGGGTGAGTGTAGGTATGCAGTTAATTCTAACAGCCTTACCTTACGCAAATACTACACAGTTTTATTCCAGCTGTGATCAGTTTGTGGAATGATCTTCCTGATATATCTTTTAAATTGCTGGAACTTCAGAAGTTCAAACTTTTTGAAAATAATTTTTCTGTTGAACAGGTTTACCTAAATCTCGTTTTGCATTTTACATATGACTGTTCTATTTTAACGTTGTTACGTATCCTAAAATATTTCATATTTTTTTTTATTCATTATTGCATATAAATCTATTTGCTCTTTATTTAATTTCCTCACTGGACTGCTTTCCCTGTTGGATCCCTTGAACCTATAGCATTCTGCTTTTCCAACCAATGTAGTTTGGCTAGTAAGAATAATAATACCAAGAATATAGGAACGCTTAATTCTATCTTCTCTCCAAAGGATTATAAAGTATTCTATCGAATGCCTCGTCCATATCTTTCACTCCGCATATCTATCACCTCTTTATGAGCAATGCTATTAAATAATAGTTTTATTACAAATTGATATTATTGCTATTGTTACTTTAGTTGAAAAGGCAGATTGTTAGAAGCCCAGCGGACCCGTTACGAAAAGAAAGCCAGTATAGAAAAATAGATTTAAGAGTTAGAAGTGAATTATTATTATTATTATTATTTGCTAAGCTACAACCCTAGTTGGATAAGAAAGATGCTATAAGCCCATGGGCTCCAAGAGGGAAAATAGCTCAGTGAGGTAAGGAAACGAAGAAAAATAAAATATTTTAAGAAGAGCAACATTAAAATGAATATCTCCTAATAAACTAAAAAATACTTTTGCAGAAAAAGAGGAAGAAAAAGAAGATAGACTAGTGTGCCCGAGTGCACCCTCAAGCAAGGGAACTAGAGTTCCCTTGCTTGAGGGTGCAAGACAGTGGAAGACCATGGTACAGAGGCTATGGCACTATCCGAGATTAGAGAACAATGGTTTGATTATGAAACATAAACAGTGAAGGATAAACAAAATCTGAAATTAATATGACGGATAACGGATACACTATTATCCAGTTTCCGAGTCAACCCTACCCTTCATCTTCTAAGAGTTCCTATTACGAATGTTTAATAGTAATGGATGAAGGAACGCATGATAAATTGAATTTCTTTCAGTTGATCATCCTTCCATTCTATTGAAATCTTTTTTTCTTATAATGTAATATGTGTTCATCTGGAATTGTTTAGTTTTCGGTGTTGAGCGTTGTTACTATAGTTAATTTCTTTTAGTGAGGCAGACTTGTACCGACTCGCAGGGGTACCCTTTTAGCTCGGGAAAAGTTTCCTGCTGTCTGATTGGTTAGAATTATATTGTTCAACCAATCAGCGATCAGGAAACTTTTCCGAGCTAAAAGGGCACCCCTGCGAGTCGGTGTAAACTGCCTCAATAAAAAGAATTGACTATAGTCATGAGACATTTTTGAGATGGACTAATAAGCTAGTGGGGAGAGTGTAATAAAATAAAATTTAGAAATTAGATTTTTTTACTCTAAAAATATTTCATAAGCATGCATTAATGGCTAACAGATACGTATCCTTATGTTAACATCCTTTTAAACATCAACGGATACTTTCTCTTTAAAATCTACGCAAATTTCAAAAAGGAATTGTAAAAATACATACAGTTAATTGATAAATGATTACCCTAATGATAGACCGGGCAATTAGATTGATTGCACGTCGATTGCGTTTTAAGGATTTCTATGCATTTTTTCCAAAATTAATTTCTCGCAAAGCAGATATGTAATTGCTGTAATTAGATTGGTTTTAAACCCTGCATTTATACGATACTGGAGCAAAATTCGTTCAATGTGTTTTTCACCTTATAGATGTTGAAGGTTAATCTGATTACGGAGCGAGAGATTCTTCTAATGTCATTACGTCTTGATAAATAAAAAGTGTAGGTAAAAAGCATAGAACAATGCTTTATGTAATACATATCCTGTAAATATATCAAACGACTTGAATATATTCAATGATCAATTATTGCATAATTATGAAGCTATATCAAATATCATATATCCAACCACAATGCTTTATGTAATACTTATCCTGTAAATATATCAAACGGCTTAAATATATTTAATGATCAATTATTGCATAATTTTGATGCTATATCAAATATTATCATATATCCAACCCCAATGCTTCATGTAATACATATCCACTAAATATATCAAACGCTTTGAATATATTTAATGACCAATTATTACATGATTATGATACGATATCAAATGTTATCATATATCCAACCCCTTTTAAGTCTTCCTCTCAGCCTGTCTCCTACCACTTCTAAATTTTACACTTCTTTAACTAAGATGTTAATGAGTAACTTGAAAGAAGCAAAGAATATGACTGCTGTTTTCGATATCAATTTTTTCTTGCGATTATTTTTATGATTATTTTATTTTATAATACATTTTTTGTCTATCCTATTTTAAACCTTTTTTATAAGGCATACCTAATCAAGTTAGTTTTCGAAATCCAGGTAATTATGGAACCCTATTATAATATTTTATCGTATATTATACGTTTCATAAAGACATACTGAATGTATATTTTCTCCTCAAAGTTGCTTAATGGGGAAAAATACGTGTAATTAGATGCCATTGCTGTAGAGTACACAACTTCTTAATGTACGGCATATTTTATTTTCTTTTTCCCTTTGTGAGTGTTTAGTATAGTTAAGTAGTATTAAGAGTAATGCAGTTTATGCTTTGCCTATTTAGTCAAGAGGAGAATCACGTTAAGCTTGAAATGAGTTAGTTTTTTAATTGGCTCTTTGTATTATTATTATCATTATTATTATTATTTATTTGTTTATTATTATTATTATTATTGTTATTATTATTTTTATTATTATTATTATTATTATTGTAACTGTTATTGCTATTTTTATTGTTATTATTATTATTATTATTATTATTATTATTATTATTATTATTATTATTATTAATATTGTTATTGTTATTATTATTGTTATTGTTATTATTATCATTATTATTATTTATTATTATTATTTATTATTATTTATTATTATTATTTATTATTATTATTATTATTATTATTAGCTAAGCTGCAAGCCGAGGGGTTCCAATAGGGAATATAGCCCAGTGATTGGAAAGGAAATAAGGAAACAATAGTGCGCATGGGTGTACTGTTAAGGCTTAAGCAAAAGATCTCTTTACCAAAGACTTTGGAAGACCATGGTATAGAGGCTATGGCACGCCCTAAGACTAGAGAACAATGGCTAGATTTTAGTGTCCTTTTAGAAGAGCTGCTTACAATAGCTAAAGAGTTTCTTCTACCCTTACCAAGAGGAAAGTAGCCACTGAATAATTACACTACAATAGTTAACCCTTTGAGAGAAGAATTTTTTCTGTTATCTTAGTTTTGTCAGGTGCATGAGGAAAGAGGGTAACGTGTAAAGAATAGGCCCAACTATTCAGGGTTTGTGTAAGAAAAGTAAAAATGAGCCGTAACCAGAGAATGAAAAGCTATCCAGGTATACTTATTGAAAAATTAGAAAATCCTTACCCTAACTAGATTCTACTTACGGTGATCATATATTAATCATGATGTAGAATTACAGCTAAAGGATACAGTTCAGTATTATTATTATTATTATTATTATTATTATTATTATTATTATTATTATTATTAATTGCTAATCTACAACCCTAGTTGGAAAAGCAGAATGCTATAAGCCCAGGGGCTCCAACAGGGAAAATAGCCCTGTGAGGAATGGGAACAAGGAAAAAATGAATATTTTAATAATAATAAAGTAAATAACTCCTATATAAACTTTAATAACTTTAAAAAACAAGAGGAAGTGAAATTAGAAAGAATAGTGTGCCCGAGTGTACCCTCAAGCAAGATAGTGGAACACCATGGTACAGAGGATATGCCCCTACCCAAGACGATGGTTTGATTTTGGAGTGTCCTTCTCCCAGAAGAGCTGCTTACCATAGCTAAAGAGTCTCTTCTACCCTTACCAAGAGGAAAGTAGCCACTGAACAATTACAGTGCAGTAGTTAACCCCTTGGGTGAAGAAGAATTGTTTGGTAATCTCAGTGTTGTCAGGTGTATGAGGACAGAGGAGAATCTGTAAAGAATATGCCACACTATTCGGTGTATGTGTAGGCAAAGGGAAAGTAAACCGTAACCAGAGAGAAGGATTTAATGTGACTATACTGTCTGGCCAGTTAAAAGACCCCATAACTCTCTAGCGGTAGTATCTCAACGGGTGGCTGGTGCCCTGGCCGACCTACTACCTGCTTATTGTATATATAAAGTTAATCTGGAAGCAATGCAAACCATAAATCAAAATACAATAATAAGTCTTCTCAAGGTGATTTACTTAGCCACTTATGCCTGGAGGAAGCGTCCTTGCCTGGTGATTGCCAGACTGGGGTTCGAGTCCCACTCAAACTCGTTAGTTCCTTTGGTCACTATGTCCTCACCATCCTTGTGAGCTAAGGATGGGGGTTGTGGGAGCCTATAGGTCTATCTGCTGAGTCATCAGCAGCCACTGCCTGGCCCTCTTGGTCCTAGCTTGGGTGGAGAGGAGGCTTGGGCGTTGATCATATGTAATATGGTCAGTCTCTAGGGCATTGTCTTACTTGATAGGTTATGTCACTGTCCCTTGCCTCTGCCATTCATGAGCGGCCTTTAAAGCGTAAAGGAACCATTCTGGTTAGTAACCATAATTCAGAACGTAATCCATTTATGATTACTTGGAATTAAGGGAAATTCCAGTTTGGCTTGCCATGAATCCAAATATAATTTGCATGTGCTTATTGTACATACAAGGATTTGGTTAACCTTATCATGCAATGAAAATGATAATGAATTTAGCCTTCTGGAAGCGCAGTGAAAGGCCTGCCAGTGATTTGAGCCTTCTGGAATGGTTGTTGTTGGGAGACGAAGATAGGTGATTTAAACATAGGACAGCTGGTACCAGTAGTAGAGCATTTGAAGTTAATGGTATCTATTGTCGTGAAGAAGTGGAATTTGTTGCTTGACATTAAGACAGCATTACGGGGAAAAAAAAAAATACGAGTATTTAGCTGAACAAATATACCTCCTAGACTAGCACACTTGTAGTTATGAAAACTAGCCAGCCAATATTTAAAAATGTAATTCTTTTGCGTTCTTGTAGTTGTAGTTAATCTGTAAATGATTAAAGCACTTTGATTTTTGCAGCTTTTCGTTAAGTACACTGTTAAAAATTTACATTAAAAACGGTAAATGCCGGGCAACATTTATTCCAGGATGTTTGCCGTTTTAAAAACTGATATATTGACGTAAAAGATAATAACATAGTAAGGTAAAATTACGGTCGCCTGTATATTACTGAAATACAGTTTAGAACAGTATATTTTTACTGAGAATTTCCGATTATTTTTTTTCCCCTTTTTTTCATTCTTTTTTATATATATGCAGTATACCATTGCGTAAGAGAGGAAACCCTTCTCGTTTACATTCATCAAATATATACAAAACGAACTAATTGTTGAGTATCTTGTTGACAAACACCTTCATCAAGACTATTGAGAAATTCATTAGGAAACTTCTAAATTTTGCCTTTAGTTCCGCCCGGTGTCAGCTTCTATGGCAACGGAGGTCAGAGAGTCGGTCCAATTAAACGGCATCTATAAA
>NC_090727.1:164164483-164189483 GCF_036898095.1 Palaemon carinicauda | reverse complement strand
TTCAAGGGAAACCGAAAACACAGGACCACAAAGGAAATAAGACAGGAGGGAAATATATAAAGGGTGGAAGGAAATTCTGATGATATTTTTGTATTAATTCACAAAGAACTTGGGTTAGGAACAGAGAAAAAGGAAGATTAAAAGATTTATGAAAAAGTCCGGGAAATAAAATTGAACGATTAATAGAGGTTATAGAAATGGTAGTGGAATATTCATATAATGCAATCCATATATATATATATATATGTATATATATATATATATATATATGTGTGTGTGTGTGTGTGTGTGTGTGTGCGCGTATGTGTGTGTGTATATGTGTATATATAATTGCAATAAACCAAAATCAAAAATGGAAATACTCAGCATTTTCATATTTTTTGTGGTTTATTGCTTACACACACACACACACACACACACACACACACACACACACATATATATATATATATATATATATATATATATATATATATATATATATATATATATATATATATATACCTTCCTTTGCTGCGATTGTAATCTCTACGTACCCGTTCTGTTATTCTTAATGTCCATTTATCATCTATCATTCTCATATGTCCTGTCCATGTCCATTTCATTTTCTTACTTGTTAAAATAACCTCTGCTTTAGTTTTCACTCGTATCCATGTTGTTGTTTTCCTGTGTCTTAGTGTTATTCCCATCATTATTCTTTCTATAGCTTTTTGAGTTGTAACTAGGTTATGTTCTAAGGCTTTAGTAAGGCTTAAGTTAATACCGATAGGATTATTTGATTAAATACTTTCCTTATTTAATTGTTGTCTCTACATTTTCATTGAACAATATCTTAGTTTTACTCATAAATTTTCAGTCCTTCATTCATTATTTCTCTATTCAAATCTTCTATCATCTTTTCCAATTCCTCCCATGGTGCACTAAATAGAGTTATGACATCTAAACATTGAGTTGTTAAGAAAAGTCCTCGTTAATGGTAATTCCCACATTTTCTTGAAAATGATATATATATAGTGTATATATATATATATATATATATATATATATATACATATATATATATATATATATATATATATATATATATATATATATATATATATATATATGTGTGTGTGTGTGTGTGTGTGTGTGTGTGTGTATAAAATGTTATTTCCTTATCTCAATTCTCAGAAACTTATGTATATATGAGTATATATATAGATGTCTATATATATATATATATATATATATATATATATATATATATATATATATATATATATATACATATATATATATATATATATACATATATGTATGTATATGTATATATACATATGTATACACACACGCGCATATATATATATATATATATATATATATATATATATATATATATATATATATATATATATATTTATATATATATATATACATATATACACACACATATATACGTATATATATATATATATATATATATATATATATATATATATATATATATATATATATATTCTTTATTTCCAAAAGAATTTCCGGTCGACCAAACATCTTAACCTTAACAGGGTCGAAACTCAGGTGAAAGACAACTCTTTTACCACAAGATATAGGAGTCGACTATCACCATATATTTCAGTAGTTATGACATCTATTAAAAAAAATAAACTTGCATGGAGCATTAGAATAAATTTATTTCTCTTCCGTTAAATATTCAGTTGCAGTATCTTAGCAATTTGCTATCTCAATTTTCCATAATGCCAATGAAGAAATTCGAGTTGTAAATGAAAAGGCAAGTTTCCTTATAAAATTGATTAATTGTATCTAAATTAATCAGCTAGCAAATAGCAATAAATAAGCCCATACACATATAATCATTATTATGTATACCAATTAACAAGTGTTAAGGAAACATAAGCTCTCACACGTATAAAAGTTTTATTTATAATTATGGGGAAATGCACGAAGCGTATGAGACATATATATATATATATATATATATATATATATATATATATATATATATATATATATATATATATATATATATATATATATATATAAGCATGTTGATATAAGAGAAATTATATTTATATTTGTTTAATCTCTTAATCAGCTTCTGAGCGACTCTTCAAAATGACACACTCCAAACTGTACTGGAATATTTAAAAAGGATTACCTAATATATATATGTATACATATGTATTTTTATATGAATATCTAGTACACTAATTGAATCCAATTACGATGAATAAAAATTTAGTCACCGACCGGATTAGATAATGAGATACACGAGCAGCTGAAATCGATTTTTTTTATTTATTTATTACATCTTCGAGAACGGTGCTAATTAGTTCGTAGCAGAGGACTTAAATTCACCATGGCAACAAAGACTTGTAAAAAATGGTCTGTATATTTCGATTTGAGTGTCTGTCTTGAATACATTTTTTTTCTTATGTATATATATATATATATATATATATATATATATATATATATATATATATATATATATATATGTATATATATATTATATATATATTATATATATACATATATATATATATATATATATATATATATATATATATATATATATATATATATATATATATATATATATATATTTGCTTATTTTGGGGATTTTAGCAGCTAGGATGTATGTAAATCCATAACAGTTTTTATTTTAAATAAAGCACTTCCAAATATAAAAAAAAAAATCAATGTAACTTGTTTCATGTTATTGGAATAATTGTTGCTCTAAACTATTGTTTTATTGTTTTATATTTTGACATTACATCGTCTTCAATATATTAAATTCTCTATAAGTCTTTATGATCCCGTTAGGCATTTTTTTTTTATTTAGGATTTCAGGAAGAATGCGGTATAATTTTTTTTCTTACAGAAAGTAAGACAAAATTCTTTGAATTAAATTCTGTATAATTTTTTCTTTTTTATGATTCTGATTTACGGGCTACCAAAGCAAGAGCCCGTGTCTTACACAAGGTAAGGCAATCTTAACACACACAATATGATTCCGTTAGGAATTCTACATCCTTTTTATCAAGGATTTTAGTAAGAATGATTTATGTTTTTTTTTTTTTTACAGAAAATATGACGGAAACGCTTATTTTTTTTAGTTATAAACCCTTAAGTTGGATGAGAAAATCATGTTTTGTACCTGTTTTTATTTTTTTTTTCATCTTCCCAGTATCTAAGATTTCAGGAATTATATCTTTTTTCTTTTTTAAGAATCTCAACACCACAGGCCTAGATAACAAGAAATCCTCTTAATTTCAGTAATTCCAACATCTTTTAAAACGGTAATCCCGTATTTTCTAAAGCCATTACTCTTAAAAGTTTTTCTTTTTATACTCGATCGACTAATATTATTGAAAAGGATTTTATGAGCATCATATATTTTTTTATACTATCATATCAGAAAAAAAAATATAATTCTTTATATTTACTGTTTTTCTGTGTTTGGGATTAAAACTATTTCTATATATAATTTTTTATGTCCTTTAATTCCAGAATTTAAGAACAATACACAACCATATATTTTTTTTTTTAATGATTCTCCATTTCTTAGAGTATAATTATTGTTCTGCGCTTACAACCGTAGAAAAATTATACTCGGTATTTTTTTAAAGATACAAACTCGCATAATATATTTTAACTTTTCCGGCTTTTCAGCATCTTGGATGAAAAATAGTGATAATATTTTTTTTCTTCAAATATTTCCGGCAGAAATATTTCAACACTTCATTAGTTTCGTGATCAAATAATTTAAAGAAAAAACACAAAACAGGAATCCCCCCCAAAAAAAAAAAAAATTATTATCCTTTAGTTTTTTTTTTTTTTTTTTTTTTTTTTTTTTTTTTTTTTTTTGAGATTTCTTCCATCTCTGAAAAATATAAGAAGCGAGAAGCAAGCTGAGTGAAGTTAGGTCTGTCGTTTGTTGTTTTCGCCGTATCTGGGCACCATTCGAAATTGGATTATTCCTAACCATTTTTTTATCTCTCTCTCTCTCTCTCTCTCTCTCTCTCTCTCTCTCTCTCTCTCTCTCTCTCTCTCTCTCTCTCTCTCTCTCTCGTGTGTTTTTAACTGGTACCAACTTTTAGATTGTGAATAAAAATTCTGAAAGCAGCTTCAGCATAACAATCGAATCTTGCAAAGACGTTTACTCTTGAATAAATTAAACGTAGCGAAAGGAAGGACGGAAATAAATCTTGTCATTCGTTGAAAACATTATTTGCATTATAAAGAAAATGTTAAGAAAAGGTAACTTGATATTTTTCCTGTTGATTTAGATATATTGTCTCAATTCTTTGAATGAAATTATATATATATATATATATATATATATATATATATATATATATATATATATATATATATATATATATATATATATTTTATTTTTTTTTAATGAAATAATGCTATTATAAGTGACATCTAAATTTTAAGATCCATTCTTAATTTTAGCATAATTTTCTCTCTGTAGTTTTATTTCTTACTAGGAGATTATACTGTGGAACGCTATTTTAAAGTCAGCTAACTTGCTCTATTTCATTGACAGGATTAGCCACAAAAAGTAAAGACACGACGTAAAGTATAATTACCTCCGCCATGGAGGTTATAAAATCGATTTAGTTTATTTATTTATTTGTCTGTATGTCTGTCTGTCTTTGGACAGGATTATGTTAAAATTTCTCGACGGATTTTGACGAAATTTTTACCTCATATGGATCACAGGTCATGGACGACCCCATTAAATTTTTGTCATCCGGATCCGGATTATAGATTCCGATATCCTTTTTTCGCCATTTTAAAGATAACGACAAAACAATTTGACGGATTTTGACGAAATTTTCACCACATAGATTTTAGGTCATGGACGGCCCCATTAAATTTTGATGATGATCCGGATCTGGATCCGGATTATAGTTCCAGATTTGCATTTTTCGTCATTATAAAGATAACGTCAAAACAAAAAGACGGATTTTGACGAAATTTTCACCACAGAAAGATCTTTGGTTATGGACGGACCATTCAATTTTGGTGACGATCCGGATCTGGATTATAGATCAGGATTTTTCGCCATTCTAAAGTGAACGTCAAAACAAATAGACGGATTTTGATGGAATTTTTACAAGATAGATCTTAGGTCATGGACGGCCCATTAAATTTTGGTGAACATCCAGACCTGGATCATAAATCCGGATTTGCTTTTTTTTCACCATTTCAAAGTTAACGTCAAAACAAATTGACGGATTTGAACGACATTTTCACCACAAATAGATCTTTAGTCATGGATGGCCTCATTAAATTTTAGTGAAGATCTGGATCCAGATGATAGATCCGGATTTGCTTTTTTCGCCATTTTAAAGTTAACGTCAAAACTAATTGACTATTTTTGACGAACTTTTCACCATAGATAGATCTTGGGTCATTGATGGCCTCATTAAATTTGGTGATGATTTGTATAAGGATTATAGATCTGGATTTTTTTTTCTCGCCATTTTAAGATAAATTGAAACAGATTAACGGATTTTGACGAAACTTCCACTGTAGATAGATCTTAGGCCATGAAAGACTACATTAACCTTTGGCGGAGGTCAGAAATTTCTGATTGATTTGTTTTTGTTTCTTAGTTTAGAAACAATACTGAAAACCCGTAGAAAGGACCTTCAATATACCTCACGAGGTGCACTGTATGCACTACTCGATTATCTTTTTATTCTTCCTTCGCTTCTTGTTTACACTCACTTTCCAGCTCGCTTCTCTATCTGCTTTTCCTCGTCCTTTTTCCATAGCGCTGTTCAACTTCTCTTAACTTTTGCTTCTTAGTGAAACTACCGTTTTCCCCCGGTTGCAGCTGGGTACTGAGAGTCCTCCAGGTCCAAAATATATAAATGCATTCAATAAGTACTTAGAAAAAAACAAAGACTAAAAGCAAGGACACTTGAAATTAAATACACTTTATTATTATTAATATTATTATTATTATTATTATTATTATTATTATTGTTATTATTTTTGTTGTTGTTATTATTATTACTTGCTAAGCTACAACCCTAGTTAGAAAAGCATTATGCTATAAGCTCAGGAGCCTTTTCAGGGAAAATAGCCCAGTGAGGAAAGGAAACAAGGAAAAATTGAATATTTTAAGAGTAATAACATTAAAATAAATATTTCTTATATAAACTATAAAAATTTTAACAAAACAAGAGGAAGAGAAATTAGATAGAATATAGTGCCCGAGTGTACCCTTAAGGAAGAGAACTCTAACCCAAGACAGTGGAAGACCATGGTACAAAGGCTATGGCACTATCCAAGACTAGGGAACAATGGTTTGATTTTGGAGTATCCTTCTCGTAGAAGAGCTGCTTACCATAGCTAAAAATCTTCTACTCTTACCAAGAGGAAAGTAGCCACTGAACAATTACAGTGCAGTAGTTAACCCCTTGGGTGAAAAAGAATTGTTTGGTAATCTCAGTGTTGTCAGAGGTTTGAGGACAGAGGAGAATCTGTAAAGAATAGGCCAGACTATTCGGTGCACGTGTAAGCAAAGGGAAAATGAACCGTAACAAGAGAGAAGGATCCAATGTAGTACTGTCTGGCCAGTCAAAGGACCACATAACTCTCTAGCGGTAGTATCTCAACAGCTAAGCTACAATCCTAGTCAGAAGACCAAGATGCTATAAGCCCAAGGGCTCCAACAGGGAAAAATAGCCCAATGAGGAAAGGAAATAAGGAACTAAATAAACGATATAAGAAGTAATGAACAATTAAAATAAAATATTTTAAAACATTAACAACATTAAAACAGATATTTCATATATAAACTATAAAATGACTTATGATATAAAATAAAAAAATGAATCTCAAGCAAAATTATTTCTCTTTCGTTAACCTTTCCTGGGTATTGACAGCAATGAAATATGCTCTGAAAAATCCTTTACAACCCCGAGTAATTTGCAATAATATTTAGCACACGGTTACGTTTGGTGTCAAAGGCAATACAGATATTGAAATATCTCATTTCGAGATACTGACAGGAACCTCTGACGGGTAAATATCGTGTTCAATTATTGTTTATCTCACCCAAGTAAATAATTTTTGTTTCTGTGACTAGCTTATGTATAGCCTGTAGTGTTATTATTATTATTATTATTATTATTATTATTATTAGATGCTAAGCTACAACCCTAGTTGGAAAAGCAGGATGCTATAAGCCCAGGGGCCCCAACAGGGAAAATAGCCCAGTGAGGAAAGGAAACAAAGTAAAATAAAATACTTTAAGTATAGTAACATTAAAATGGTATTATAGTAGACCTCAATAGCTATAAGAATTCTTATAATTAATTCGTTCTTTGGCCGATTATTTTATTTGTTTATTTAATTTGTTCATATTTACTTTCACTTCTTTGAAAGATTCCTATATAATTTTTATGTTGTTACAACTTCTTACGTACTTGCATTTATCGGGGTAACGTTCACAGTATGTCAAGTTATAGCAGTAAGAAAATAGAATAATTGCTGAATTTAAAGGTTTACAAGCCGCTCATGAATGGCAGGGGGAAAGGACAGTGACATTGCCCTATCGAGCAGGACAATGCCCTACAGACTGACCATATACACGTATGATCAGTGCCCAAGCCTCCTCTCCACCAAAGCTAGGACCAAGGAGGACCAGGCAATGGCAAATAGACCTATAGACTCCCTCAAACCCCCATCATTAGTTCACAAGGATGGTGAAGTTACAGTTAACAAAGAAACCAACGAGTTAGAGGGGGACTCGAACCCCAGTCTGGCATTCACCAATCTGGAACGTTACCACATCGACCACCACAACATACATTAATCTTAAGCCGAAGCAGGTATTTAATTAATTTATTTTTGATCGCCAAATGAATTCAAGATGTAACTTCACTACACCATTTACAGCAATGAGTTCTATATCAGTCGTAAAAAGAGCTTTTTATTCGTGAGAAAATGATGCGGGAGTTCATAAGTATCCAGATTTGCAAGACGTATGAATACATAATTATTCATGGCACGTGATGATCAAGTATATCATCATTCATGCGCACATGATACTTGAGTATACATGATGCACTAGTACACTATAATAAGCAATATACCCAACACCTGCCTGAGCTCAGCTTTTCCAAATAATCCAATCAAATGCAATACAAAATTCCAGCTATTCACCAGTTACTTTAACGCGTGGAACTCGGAATCCAAAGTGATCACCACTGCTACTTGCATTGGAATTAATCAAATTCTCTTTGTGAATTCATAAATATTTACGTTCATGGCTTTTGAATTGCGAGTCGAGTAAATAACAAACGAAATGACGTCTCTGCTGGCGAAAACCAGAAAGGGTTATGTCTCATAAATTAGTCATAAAGCCATTTTTTTTAATGAAAATCAAATCTATTTCGTCTTTTTCGTTTCTCCATTTGCACTTCCCCATGCGCGTTTTTTTTTTTTTTTTTAATAAAAAACAGGGGTTCATAATTTTTAGATAGTTACTTTCTGCAAATTCTACAAGCCGTATTACAAACTGGATTCCAAGGGTAAAAAAGACCTGAATTCGGCAACAGTATATGTACAGCAGAGTCAATATCAAGTTATATATCTCGAACCATTCTTCTCTCGTCTTGGGTTGTGCCATAGCCTTTGTACCATGGTCTTTCACTGTCTTGGGTTAGAGATCTAATGCTGGAGAGTACACTCAGGCACACTAATGTCTTGTTTCCCTTCCTATCATTATTTTGAAATTTTTATCCTCTTGTTTTTTTCAAGTTTTCATTGTTATTATATGAAAGATTTATTTTAATGTTATTGGTTTTCTTAAATTTTTGTAGTTTTTTCTTATTTCCTTTCCTCAACGAGCTAGTTTTTATGTTGGAACCCGAAGGGTTGTAGCTTAGCAAGTGATAATAATAATGATATAGCACAATGGGTTAAGTTGACCGTCTACTTCTGTATCATTAAATAAGGCATAAGTTCGAATCCTGCCAGGGTTGATTAACTTATCAGATATAATTCTTCAGTGTTGTAAGTTACTCGAGGGTCAGAATAGATTCAATATTATATGTGTGTGTGTTTTATATTTTTGTAGTTTCATGTGCCATGGAGCCTTAATCATGTAGATTATATTATAGTGAATTATATAGGGAGCAGTATTTAAAACAATTTTTATAATTGTATGATTAAAAGAGCGTTCGACTTCTCTCTCTCTCTCTCTCTCTCTCTCTCTCTCTCTCTCTCTCTCTCTCTCTCTCTCTCTCCGAAACCGTGCAATAGTCTGCAGTTCAAACGCGTCTGACGACGGAGCAAGTAACATCAATAAAGAAAAATCATGTTAATTTTGAGATTACAGGATAACCATGCCATAAAAAACGCGTTATTGACACAAATGGAGTTGCAACTAGGGTCTTTTACTGGCTAAATTACACATCCATAAATCCTGTTTGTTCTCTAAATCTTGCTGTAGTTGTGGTATTTCCCACCCTAACTCCGCCTTAACCCACTTGATTGTGCTTGCGAGCGACGGAATTGCCCGTAAGGACTGAGCCATGGAAGTTCATTGCCCTCTAATTCCGAAAGGAACATATATAGAAGGAGCCATGGATCATTTTTATTGAAAAGATTTGGGCATCAAATTAATGGAACCTACTCATTATTATTATTATTACTTGCTAAGCTACAGCTATAGTTGGAAAAACAGGATGCTATAAACCCACGGGCCCCAATAGGAGAAATATCCCAGTGGCGAAAGGAAACAAGGAAAAATGAAATTTGTTCCGACACGAATACTTTACCTCGAATTACCTCTTCGGAGGGTCCTTGGACCTCTCTCAATCTCGACCAAGATTTTCCGTGCTACCCCCCCTATCTCGCTCCCGATAGTTCCTACCCCCGCCGCCAGGATAATTCCTGCGGCCCGGATTAGGGCAGGTCACTGCTTTTCCCGGGTCAGGATCCCATTAAGTCCTGGGTCGTGAGATGCGAATCATCTCACTCTCTCTCGGTTAAACTCTCGAACCTTTGGCGCGTTGTGATCCCACGTGTTCCCAGTGTACGGACTTGTGTTTTTTCGCAGTGTACCTCCCAAGTGTTCCTGTGCGTTCACTTTTCAACCGTGTCCTTACCCGGTGTTTAATTCATTCCCTTAGTGATTGTGTCGTGCGTTGTGTGCGTTACGGAACTGTATTCCTTGATTTTCTTCAAGGAATTGATAGCTGAAAGGAATACTTTTTACAAGAAATCGTTCTTCCTCCCCTTATCCTCGGTGTTGCCGTGTAGGGGCAGCTTATGTTCCTCTTCAACCACGTGTCAGGACTACTGGTCCTGGAACGTAGTGCAGTGAGTGCACTTCGGCACTAAAAGGAAGAATACATCCAAGAGGCTCGTAGGAAGACGAGCCTCTCTTCGCCAACTTAATTCCCGATGCCTCGTCGAATAGAGATTCTTATACAGCCATCTTCCCCTACCCAGAGTAGGGGACGAGGTAAGTCAGTTGAGGGGAAGTGCCCATTGCTCTTCCCCAAGAATTTGAGTGGGTGCGGTATAGCACCAAGAGGAAGTGGGCGACGAAGGGTTCGCCTAAGAAGACTAGCGCCGGGCGTCCCGCCGGGCTGAGCTTCCCTACCACCCTCTCCTACCCAGAGTAGGAGACGAGGTTGGTTTATTGTGTAGAAGATAACTCTTAAGAAGTAGTTCGAGGTAAGTACTACTTTCGGGAGTGTGTGGGGAGACGGAGTCCTGGTGCAAGCAGGCCACGTCTCCTCTGATGACCCCATGTGGGGGAAAATGTCTCTAATTCTTCTCCAGTCTCTTAGCGTATTTTTCAGTCTCTTCTGCAGCCGAGGGCCTCGCCGAGAAGGAGCCCCCCAGGTCTGTCTTGCAGCGTCCCCCGGACCGACAACCCAGGGTTTTTTCTCACCACGAAGGCCATCCTCCAGACGCAGATATAACCCTCGCAGGGAGAAATGCGAGAAGGCCTCTTCAGGCAGGCGTAAGACCGCGAAGCCTCCGGTTCACCCCGCCAACGGGTGTAACCGAGCTTCTTTACGGGCAGCCTGGCCGAATCAGCACAGCTGGTTCGGCCCTCGGACTTAAAAGGAACGGTTCCCTCCGTCGGGTCAGCCCACGAGGGTCTGCGTCCCCCAGCCCGCCCGCAGGTGTAAGCGGGCTTATTTACGGGCAGCTTGGCCAAATCAGCACAGCTGGCTCGGCCCTCGGACTTAAAAGGAACGGTTCCCTCCATCGGGTCAGCCCACGGGGATCCGCGTCCGCGTCCCCCAGCCCGCCCGCAGGTGTAAGCGGGCTTATTTACGGGCAGCCTGGCCGAATCAGCACAGCTGGCTCGGCCCTCGGACTTAAAAGGAACGGTTCCCTCCGTTGGGGCAGCCCACGAGGATCCGCGTCCGCGTCCCCCGGAGAGAATACACGAACAGTAGTCCTCGACGGTACGGCGTTGCCGGTTCTGACCCCGAACCGGGTGCGGAGCTCCCCGCCGGGGAAACCGGTACCACCGCAAGGGAGTGCCTGGGATTCCAGAACCGAAGTGACCGGGGAGTGCCCTATTGGAATCGATTTAAAAAAAAAAAAAAAAAAAAAAATGGAAACCCATTCATGTTTTATATTGAGATAAAAATCATTTTCTTTACATGATTGCCAGGTGTGTCCTTTACACGAATGTGTCTACTCTTCATGTTCTTTCAGGTATTACACTTGAAAGGATATCGATCGTCATGAGCAATAAATCTCTTAGGTATTGACATCATTAGACATCTAGAATAATTCTTAACGAGAAGCCCAGACTTCAGGGACCCTGATAGTCGTGAAGCTAAATAGTCTGCAATAAGTTATTATTGTTATTATTATTATTGTTGTTGTTGTTATTATTATTACTTGCTAAACTACAACCCTAGTAGGAAAAGCAGGATGCTATAAGTCCCGGGGCCGTAACAAGGAAAATAGCCCAGCGAGGAAAGGAAACAAGGAAAAATAAAATATAAGAACAGTAACAACATTAAAATAAATCTTTCATAAATAAATTATAAAACTATAAGTCCAGCAAGGCCTTCAACCCTTAGGTTAGTGACTTTTCAGTCTCTCACACTAACAGCTAACTGGGTGTTCTGGAAGCGAAACACTGTTCTGGCGTAAGTGTCTTGGTAGGCACCAGACAGGGGGACGCGACCCATCGCAGCTTTCCCTTGGGGGGAGAATCTCTGTTTCCTCGGAAGGAACGAGAAACCATAGTGGAGAAGGTCTTGAAATAGAAGGAGGCTAACGTCCCCAGACCTACGACTCCTAGGAGACCACCCTAGAAGAGATCTGTCTCGGATAGTGCCGCGACACCCCAAGCATCTACCAGCACTACGAGGAGAGAAGCCCTCGTCCTCCTGGTCCGCAACGCCTCAGCCCCTCCACAGGGGAGCTCCAGCGCCTTCTAGCTCCTTCAGGTCGGGTTACCCCGCCTCTAGGGGAGGCAGGTCAGGCCGCCCCTCTAGAAGAAGGGAAGAGTGGGAGGCTCCCTATCCCCACCCAACCTTCGGGTTGGAGGATGACTCAGGCGTCATTGGCAAGCATGGAGGGCTCAAGGAGCGGAACCTTGGACAGTGTCCTTACTATAGAAGGGCTACGGACTTCCATTCCTAACGGAACCACCCACGCCTTTTCCGGCCAACCGGATAGATGGCTAGGTCCTAAAGACCCGTTAAAGAGGACCGCCCTTCAAGAGGAGGTGTTGTCCATGCTAGAGAAGGGTACCATGGAAGAAGTTCTTCTCCCAGGACCAGGTGTCTACAGTCGCCTATTCCTGGCAGAAAAAGCGACCGGGGGGGGGAGGCCGGTTATAGATCTGTCAGCTCTCAACAGGTTCGTCAAGATGACGGACTTCTAATGGACACGCAGAATTCGGTCCTGCTGTCCTTGAGGGAGAAAGATTGTAGAATACCATCGACCCCAAGGACGCATACTTCCAGATTCCGGTCCACACCTCGGGTCGGAGGTTCCTCCGGGTGAAATAGGGTTCCCAGTTCCTGCAATTCAGGACCCCTTTTTCTTTGGTCTGTCAACAACGCCCAAAGTGTTCGTGAGAGTCCCCACGGCTGTCGCAAGGGGGCCCACGAACGAGGCATTCGCCTTAGCAGATACCTGGACGGCTGGTAGCTTCTTCCCGCCTCAAAGGTCCTCTTGGAGGAACAAGGGAGAAGTCTCCTCCAGTTTGGCAAGGATCTGGGGAACTGAATCTACCCGAAGTAGCAAAATCTATCCCCTTCCACCGGAATGAACTACTGGGGAATGACATTAGACCTTTTTTCGGGGAGAATTTTTCCCTTCGGAGAATAAGATATGACACCTCAGGCTCATTAGTCAGCCGTTCCTACTGTTCACAGACGCCTCCAACCAGAGATGGGGAGCCCTTCCCCTCGACGAAGCAGCACGAGAGACCTGGTTGGAAGGGGAGAGACAACTCCACACAATGTCCTGGAGTTGGAAGTAGTCCAGAAGGCATGCCTACACTTCACAAGTCTGCTAAAGGGGAACTCCGTGGCGTGGATGAGCGACAACACCACGGTAATGGCATACATGAACAAGCAGGGTACTTGTAATCGAAGGAGTTGGGCGATCTCACCATAGAGAATCTAGACTGAGTGATAGGGAATCAAGGGGTGATGTTAGCAAGGTTCTTTCCCGGAAAGTAAATCGCCCTGGCCGACGGCCTCAGCAGAATGGGCCACATAGTAGGGACAAAATGGTCCCTTCCCCCAGGAATAGCCAAGCTCATCATTCAACGATGGGGCTCCCCGGTGGTTGACCGACTTGCAACAACCTCAACGCCCAACTCCCAGTCTATTGCCCCCCTGTACCAGACCCCGAAAGATTCCTTAGAAGACTCTTTTTTCAGAACAAGTGGGACAATCTGGATGTGTACGTTTTCCCCCTTTTCACGCTGATAAGACATGGGCTCAGCAGAATAAAGGTGGCTCGAAGCCTACAGATGACTTTGGTAGCGCCATGGTGGCTAGACAGAGAGAGTAGTTCGCGGACCTAAAGACCTATCGAGTCAACCGCCGTGGCCTCTGTCCGTCAGGTCAGATCTACTGAGTCAACCGCTCTTCCTCAGGTTCCACGACAACCCTCTCTCTCTTCGCCTTCACGCCTGGAGACTATCGAGCGACTCCTGAAGAAGGAGGGGTACTCCTCCTCCACAGCCAAGAGGATGTCCCTGTACCTAAGAAAATCCTCTACCGTAGTCTACCAGGCGAAGTGGGCCGCCTTTACGAAATGGTGCGCGACAAAACAAATAAGACCTCTCAAAGCCTCGGTCCCTGACATAGCTGATTTTCTAGTGTACCTTAGGGATAAAATAGGAATGCCAATCCCGGCTATTAAAGGAGTACGAGCAGCCTTAGGCCAAGTCTTTCTCCTGAAAGGCATCGACCTGGGGACCTCAAGACACATAGGGATGCTGATTAGAAGTTTCGAACAATCCTGCCCTCCCCAAGCCAGGAGAGTGCCTAGATGGGACCTGGCCAAGGTCCTGAAAATGTTGTGTCGTCCGACCTTTGAAGGCAGTCTTCTTGCTAGCCTTAGCTTCGGCTAAGAGGGTAGGTGAGATCCACGGTCTCTCCTACGACGTGGCACACTCCAAAGGGTGGAAGGAGGTATCTTTCAAGTTCGTACCCTCCTTTGTAGCAAAGACTCAGAACCCAGCAGTCTGGGACCCGAGGTTTGAAGGTTTCTCTTCTCCAGCCATCCCCAAGACAGGCAATACGGACGACCTGTAGTTATGCCCGGTCAGGACGGTCAGGGAATACCTGGAAAGGACGGCCCATCTCCGTCCGGGTGCCAAGAACCTCTTCGTCTCTTCAGGCGTTAATAAGAAGCAAGTGTCCAAGAACACTATTTCCTTCTGGCTGAGACAAGTCATCACTAGGGCTTATGAAGAAGACAAGGTGGCAGTACCAGGCACTCCCCGTCCCCATGACATCAGAGGCCTGAGCACTTCCTTGGCCTTTGAGAGAAATATGGCAGTGGGCCAGATCCTGCAGGCCGGCACTTGGTCACACCAGTCGACCTTCACGGCCCACTAACTCAAAGACTACTCAAGAAAGTCTTTGGATGGATTCTCCATTGGGACAGTCATCGCCGCCCTCCAAGCTGTGTAGTGGCAGGCTGGAAGACGTCCCCAACAAGTGAATAGTCTCATCCCTACTTCGTCAGGAGAAGACTCAGTAGAGAAAATGTCAAGAGGTAACCCTAAAATTATAAGCGTAAGTTTTCCCTGCTACCCCCTATCCGCTCTCTGTACCCCCGAATTACGTAGCCCTCCAGGCACCATGTGCCTAACCAAGTGGCAGAATGGCTCTCCCGCCTCCTAAAGTGTAAGTCTCCGAAGAGGTAATTCGAGGTAAAGTATTCGTGTCGGAACAAATGAAAAATTTTAAGTAATTTTTATTTTTCCTAACATACTTACCGAGAATTACCTCTGAGTAATGGCCCTCCCTTCCGTCCCCGAGTGCCATTCTTCTATTGCCGAGTCGGGCTAAACGGAGGACTTAATGAGATCCTGACCCGGGAAAAGCAGTGACCTGCCCTAATCCGGGCCGCAGGAATTATCCTGGCGGCGGGGGTAGGAACTATCGGGAGCGAGATAGGGGGGGTAGCACGGAAAATCTTGGTCGAGATTGAGAGAGGTCCAAGGACCCTCCGAAGAGGTAATTCTCGGTAAGTATGTTAGGAAAAATAAAAATTACTTAAAATTTTTCATATTTTAAGAACAGTAACACTATTAGAATAAATACTTCCTATATAAACTATAAAAACTTTAACAAAAGAGGAAGAGAAATTATATAGAATAGTGTGCCCGAGTGTACCCTCAAGCAGCGCAAAAGTCGTCAACAAAGAACCTTATACCTCAGATTGGGAATAGGAGAATCCTTTAATAGAATAACCACTAAACATAACCCAGAGGATAAAACAGATGGGAGGAATAAACCTCTGTAATAGCGAGGCACAACACGACGGGAAATGTTTCAATTCCTCCCTTGATTTATCTGGACTTTGTAAGATTGCCTTGGAGGTATGTGCAATGCATTCAAGGATTAAGTCAATTTCTCGTGAATTATGAAGGTACATCTGCCTGAGGGGGACTTTTGAAGAAGGAAAGAATGTAGGTAATAAAGCTAATCTATCCGACTGGTCTTAAAGACTGATTGTATAAATCTCCAATGAGTTATGTTAAGCACAAATGAATCGCTTTAATGGAAGTCTAGGTTCTGATTTTTAATATTTGTCACCTTAATTGTAATTATCAGATATTCCTGAATTAGTGAATTTTTATGAACATTGATCCCACTATGAATGGATATGATATATATATATATATATATATATATATATATATATATATATATATATATATATATATATATATATATATCTATATATATAAATATATATATATATATATATATATATATATATATATATTATACATATCTATATTTATATATATGTATACATATGTTTATATATATATATATATATATATATATATATATATATATATAATATTTATATATAAATATTAATATATATGTTCATATATATGTATATATATATATATAGAGTATATGTATATATGTATATATATGTATTCATACAGTATATATATATATATATATATATATATATATATATATATATATATATATATATATATATATCCAAATATACTCTTCCTAATATCTAGATTCTCTCTACCTCGAAATCAGAGACCCCTTGGGTCTCTGATCCCGAGGTATAGAGGATCCAGATATTAGGAGGAGTATAATATATGACTTATATGAATAGGATAAATGCGTCTAAATGTTTTTGATATATCTAACTGTTTATATATCTTACAGTACACAATTCACTCCATAAAGGAGCCCTTGGATACAAGGCTAGTGGAGCATGGGGGTGCAACTGTAGACCCCAGGTTGGGGTCCATTGCATCACTGATATAAAGTAAAACCAATTAATGTATCAAGACAAAGAGACAAAGCCATAAGAATGGACCCTTCTGGTATTTCATCAAGTCATTAAATATAAGGTTGTTCGCCATTGACCTTATTTCTTGACCCACAAAAATACCGTTTATTATCTAAATCCAGGTGGACTTGTTAGTGATGGTCCGGGATCGAAAGTGTGTTTTGTAAATTGTCAGTCTGAGAGCTGAATCAATCGTCCAAGTCCCCCCCCCCCCTTGCCCTACTCTATTGTCATTAAGGTTGACGGGCTACGAGTGTGTCTATATATATATATATATATATATATATATATATATATATATATATATATATATATATATATATATATATATATATATATGTGTGTGTGTGTGTGTGTGTGTATATATGCAATATATATATATATATATATATATATATATATATATATATATATATATATATATATATATATATATATATATATATAAGCCATATATATTGATAAATTAATGTCGTTACAAGTTTCCTGGGCCAGGATTCGATTCCCAGCCGGTCAGAAGCTATTGTATTTGAGTGGTTCCGCCTGGGGCTCTGATCCTGAGGTCGGTAAGAGAATCCAGACACTAATATATCAATATATATATATATATATCTTATTTGAATATGAAAAACACGTTTAAATGTGCAAAAATTTCATATATATAGGCATATATATATATATATATATATATATATATATATATATATATATATATATATATATATATATATATATATATATATATATATTAAAAAGCCATATATATTAATACACTAATGTCGTTACAAGTTTCCTGGACCAGGGTTCGATTCACGGCCGGTTAAAAGCTATTGTGTTTGAGTGGTTCCGCCTGGGACTCTGATCCCGAGGTCGGTAAGAGAATCGAGACATCAATGTATTAAAATATATGGCTTATTTGAATATGAAAAAAACACTTTCAAATATGCAAAATTTAGTATAAATATATGTGTATAAATATATATATATATATATATATATATATATATATATATATATATATATATATATATATTTATATATATATATATATATATATTTATATATATATATATATATATATATATATATATATATATATATATATATATATATATATATATATATATATATATATATATATATATATATATATATATATATACAGCATATATATTCAATATATATATATATGTATATATATATGATGAAAGTTTTATTGAAATACAATACAAACTCTTAAATATATCTATTCAGATTATTATATGCTACCATTTATTACTGTTAAGCTAAAAAAGGAATCCTTAAGCCTTACCTCTCTCTTATCATAAATGTACATCAATAAAAGATAGTATATATTATTTATATCAAGTAGCATTTTATGACATCAATTCAGTTATAATATTTTAGCAAAGTAGATTCAGAAAAGTACATTTCCTCACTAAATGATACGTTGAAAGATTCTGTGAACAATAGGATAGTCCTCCAGTAAATATATATACATTCTTCCATAAATTTTCTGGCTTATTTTTTTCACCGTTATTGGTCTCGTCGTTATTTGAAGAGCCACTTACTGTATCGGAAATTCTATTCCGAGATCTGGGCGTAATAAACAGTTCAGAAACATGTCCTTGAATAGTAAGTGATCGAGGGAGTTCATGTTGACAATCTGTTCCAACGTCATTGCGTGTGTTATTGTATTTGTAGTTTGGCAGTCGATTATACATATATTATTATTATTATTATTATTATTATTATTATTATTATTATTATTATTACTCGCTAAATTAAATCCTTTGTTGGACAAACAGGATACTATAAGCCCAAGGGCTCCAGCAGCGAAAAATAACCCAGTGAGAAAAGGGAATAAGGAATTAAATAAATTGTAGGAAATGACCAACCAATAAAAAATATCTAAAGATCAGCAACAGTGTTACAATCGATATGTTACATGAAAGACTGTTGAAGTCTGTCTCCTGTAACCCTGTTCCACTTGAAACATTTCTGATCGCCAGAGTGGGTTTCAAGTCCCGCTCAAACTTGTTAGTTCCTTTAGTGGTTGCAACCTCACCATCCTTGTGATCTAAGGTGGGGATGTCATCAGTAGCCGTTGCCTGGCCCTCCCTGGTCCCCTAGCTTGGATGGAGAGGAAGAGCGGTAGTAGGTTGGCCAGGGCACCAGCCGCCCGTTGAGATACTACCTCTAGACAGTTATGGGGTTCTTTGACTGGCCAGACAGTACTATATTGGATCCTTTTCTCTGGTTACGGTTCACTTTCCCCTTGCCTACACAAACACCGAATAGTCTGGCCTATTCTTTACATACTCTCCTCTGTCCTCATACACCTAACAACACTGAGATTACCAAACAATTCTTTTTCACCCAGGGGGTTAACTACGGCAATGTAATTGTTCAGTGGCTACTTTCTTCTTGGTAAGGGTAGAAGAGACTCTTTAGTTATTGTAAGCAGCTCCTCTAGGAGAAGGGCTTTCCAAAATCAAACAATTGTTCTCTAGTCTTGGGTAGTGCTATAGCCTCCGTACCATGGTACTCCACTGTCTTGGGTTAGAGTTCTCTTGCTTGAGGGTACACTCGGGCACACTGTTCTATCTAGTTTCTCTTCCTCTTGTTTTGCTGAAGTTTTTATTGTTTATATAGGAAATATTTATTTTAATGTTGTTACTATTCTTAAGATATTTTATTTTTTCTTGTTTCCTTTCATCACTGGGCTATTTTCCCTGTTGGGGCCCCTGGGCTTATAGCATCCTGCTTTTTCAACTAGGGTTGTAGCTTAGCATTTAATAATAATAATAATAATAATGATAATAATGATGATAATCTGCGTACTTTCAAACACTTTGGCCGGAAGCATTGCCTTTACCTTTAGTGAGTGACAGCCATCTGGTTTAAGTAAAGGAGGAACTCTAATGTCTACTCCAAAGAGTGCGGATTTAAGGGTATGCCACCTCTTATTTTTCTGGATTTTACCAGAAAGAGGTTCTTATATGGTCAAATTGTATTCCTTTTCATCTCTAGTTGAGTATAGTTATTCCATGTCATACCGGATCTCTACCCTTCTAAATATGATAGGCCTCCTGCTTCTCCAAATAACTGCAACTCCAATGATAATTGAACCAGGTATTGTCTTTAACACACGACAAGGGATACGCCTATCAATTATGTTGATCAGACTCTCATTTAAGAGAACAACAGGATCAACTCTTTTATACAATTATGACCAGTTCAAGTGCAAAAGTTCATTCAAAGTACCATTCCAGTCTCTTTGATATTTTATACATATCACACATGAGTTTGGCACATAAGGCAGAGGATCCTCAGTCTTAATTACTAACGATATCAAAGCATGGGCAAATGTCCCAGTGGGAGAACCAACCTTACTTATAATACCAGGGGAGTCGTGTATACTAGGTCCAAGCAGTTACCTGATCTTTGAGTAGCTTCACTAATGATTTGCTCATAGCCGGCTACATTTGCAATTCGTAAAGTCTTAAGCCAAAGTGATCAGTAAGAGAACAGAATTTAACCACAACCTGTGGTGAGCATTGAAATCTCCAACAAATGCAAAAGAGACCTTTCTAGCCTTTCCTTGTATCTCAGCCATAATGGCAAGAAGACAATTGAAGATAAGGGTCATCCATGTCTGGATTCCAATAGATCGAACACAAATAAAATTTGTTGTCTCTCACAAACTTTTATAACCTGACTCTCACGGCATCCACATTCATAACAGGACTTGCGAGAAGCAGGTACTCGCGCCTAAATTATACTGTCATTTGCCTGCCCTAGGAATGGCATCCCATTCCAAAATTATTGGTTTCTTAAAACCTGTAATAAAGAACTCAGATGAATGCCTCATTTGAGAAACAAAAGTTTTTGAGCATAATAAAATATCATACTGTCTGGAGGAAACTGCAAGATCTCGAATATTTTCGTACAATCCACAATTATTTCAATGCATTAGATGATACTGGTGAAGGGTAGAGCGAACTGGTCTCGGATTTTGCTCAATATCTCCTGACAGAATAAGATTAAAAAGTATCTTCGTACGTAAAAACAATATTAATAATGATAACAAAAACATGTTCACAAATATAAAGTGACTCATACACCCCATAGACTAATCACAGAATATCAGATAAAATTGGTCAACATGATGAAGCCAACACCATACAAGGCTAAGTACCCTCCAGGCTAGCCACTTCAACTAAAGAGAGGTCAGTAATGGTGGTTTTGAAAATGAATACCATAGAGGAAGATAAAGAAACCTATAGGGGAAAGGCAACCTCTTGATAAACCACCTGGCATCCAAGGCCTTTCTATTAAACCACCCCAGCATACTATTAAAAGCAAGAAGTGAAAACATAAAATAGTGTACCTGAGTGTATTATGCTTGTCACGGTTTGGTCAGAAACGTTAGCTGGTACCGACTGGTTTATTTACTGTTGTTGATGAGTGCCTGGCCCCTCGGGCCAGACATGGGTGCTTAAAGTCCTGCAGCACATAAAATTTATTTACAGAAATCTGACCTAAAGACAGTCTTGTAGGCAGAAAGATAACAGAGAATATTTACATCGAAAAAGCTATATGATTATAATCTAGGCATGTTTCTGCATGCTTGATAAACGCTTGTAATTTATATCATCAACAGAAACATAATCATTTGAAACACATGAATTACATGGTTGCAATATTTGTTATTAGATTTTGGTTTCTGTTTTAAAGATAAGATACCGTTGTTCCTAAAATTAACAAAAATATCTTTGATTTCGTCTTATATTTGTTGCTTCAAACCATCCATGGAAAATATTGTTTTGATGACACTAGGTAACAGTTCTTACAAACCACCCCCCTTCCCCATAAATAAAGAGAGACTTGGGTGTCACTAAAACATCCTCAGGGATGTACGGTGGTTTAAGCCTGTGTATCTATATCCAATTTGTTCTGCCTTCTACTCATATTCCATGGCATGTCATTTTTTGCTGTAGTATGCGATAAGGTTCCTAGTATCCGGGTGACATGGGCTGGGCAGCGTAAATATATTTTGGTGGACGGATATTTAAAGTTCTAGTTCTGCTGCGACGTAGGATTTTTTGTCTGAGGTATGTTTTTTTTAGTTGGAAAAATTTCCTCTCATACTTTTCGGACGTCTGAGGGGATGGTGTGTTCATTTAGATCCTGAAGTACATTTGTGGGTATCTCTGACAATTGTCCGTTGAGTGTCTCTGCCAGCAGCCAATCTTTGAGAGGTGCGTGCGTGGCTGTTCTCAGTTATTTTGTTGGCTTTTGGGTGAACATCATTATATGGTTTAATTTTGTCCCTTGGCTGGTGGCGAGGGAACTCCATAGGGTTATCGTGAAGTTAGCCAACGTATCATTGGTTATATATTGGGAAACTGTGTTTCCTAACCCAATTGATTATAGTTTTTTTTCCCACTGCTTTCCGTCAAGTGTTGTTTGATAGGTGTTGGCTGGGTCCATCTGGTATTGCAGGCGTTGAAGGTGAAAATGGGTAAGGGTACCACAATGTCGACGTGAATATAAACGAGGCGGTGATTTTGTTGTCTTGAGTTCTCCTATCCCAGATTTTGTGTGACTTGTGATCTTTTATGTCTGGTAGGGAAGACATTCTCAAGCCCATTTCTTGATGTCTGTTAATTACCCTCCTGAGGTATCACTCAGTCAGGATACAGCCAGTGGAGCTGCCTGACAGGTGTGATGAATTATGGCCCAGGTTGAAAGCCTTCCTTCTGTAAACCAATGGAAGATAGGGCCAAGACATCGTGTTCATGTCTTGCAGGCAACAGTTGTCTCTCCATCTAAGAAATTGAAGAAAATCCATTTTAAAACAGATGTCTTGGAAAAGAATGAAATATTCAAGAAGACCAAACTACAGAAATAAAAACAGCTTTTATTAATCTTATTGAATAATAACATTATTATTAATATTGCTAATTATCTTAGAGTTGTTATAGCCTTATTTGTAACGTCTCTGTCTGGTGTTTGCCAGACGGGGGTTCGAGTCCCGCTCAGACTCGTTAGTGCCTTTAGTGACTGCAACCTTACCATCTTTGTGAGCTAAGGGTTTGGAGGTTTGGGGGAGCCTATAGGTCATCTGCTGAGTCATCAGCAGCCATTCCCTGGCCCTCTCTGGTCCTAGCTTGGGTGGAGAGGTCTCTGGATGTTGATCATATGATATATGGTCAGTCTCTAGGGCACTTTCCTGCTTGCTAGGGCAATGTCTGTCCTTTGCCTTTGCAATTCATGAGCAACCTTTAAACCTTCATGGACCAAGTAAGGAGGAAGGAAAAGATGTTAGTAGGGTACTGATGATCTTTTGGCTCTGCAGTCAAAGCTATTAATATGAAATTGAGGATGTGTTTTACTGATCTATAAACATGCATTCAGATCTCATGGAAGGGAACCCCATGACAAGTTAATAACGAGTTCGTAGGATTATGAATACGCTGGATAATTTCAAGAAAACGCGTTTAGCCTTGGTAAAATAAATCGAGTTTTTACGCATCTTGACGCTGGAGGAATGTAATCAGAAGCATAGAAATTTGGTACTTATTATGATCATCTGATTTCTAATTCTGGCGAGGTACAATTGACTTTATATATTCCCGTACACCTCACGGAAAGCTAAGGAGACGTCTGACAGCTGTACAGGTACCGCTGTGTTTAGGGAAAAGAAAAAAAAATAGCTTATAGATATGTGATAAAAAAACATACTAATTAGTTTTAGGAAGCGCTGAATAGAAAAATATTGTTATTTGCTTAACAGCCGTTCGTAAAATTGATAAAAATTCTTTTGATAACATTTTCATAACCTCAGCTACTTTTTCCCAGGCAGCGTTACCAGCAGTTTCTCTTTTGCTAAACGCAACATTACCTACAACAATGTGCGACTGTTAGTATTCTCCTTAGCTCCCCGTGAAGTGTACCGGAATTAATGAAGCCAACTGTACATTCAAGAACCAAATTTCAGTTTATATATGAGACGGTTTTCACTTTCCCTTTCCGCAATCCCTTTTTATACGGTGATGTGAAGCTTTTATCGGCACCTTCCACTTGGCTAAGTTGATTTAAATGTGGCGTCTTTTACGCGTTTAGCCGTTTCGTCTGGTAAGGATGTATATAATTCGTTTTTGTTTATTGTTCATATAAATGAATATATATATATATATATATATATATATATATATATATATATATATATATATATATATATATATATACATATATATATATATATATATATATATATATATATATATATATATATATATATATATGTATATATATATGTGTGTGTGTGTGTGTGTGTGTTTGTGTATATATATATATATATATATATATATATATATATATATATGTAAATGCTGTATTTATACATATTTGTATATATAGTATTATTATTATTATTATTATTATTATTATTATTATTAAATGCCAAGCTACAACCATAGTTGGAAAAGCAGGATGCTATAAGCCCAGGGGCCCCAACGGGGAAAATATCCCAGTGAGGAAAGAAAACAAAGAAAAATAAAATATTTTAAGTATAGTAACATTAAAATAAATATTTCCTATATAAACAATAAAAACTTCAACCAAACAAGAGGAAGAGAAACTATATAGAACAGTGTGCCCGAGTGTACCCTCAAGCAAGAGAACTCTAACCCAAGACAGTGGAAGACCATGGTACAGAGGCTATAGCACTACCCAAGACTAGAGAACAATGGTTTGATTTTGGAGTGTCCTTCTCCTAGAAGAGCTGCTAACCATAGCTAAAGAGTCTCTTTTACCCTTACCAAGAGGAAAGTAGCCACTGGACAATTACAGTGCCGTAGTTAACCCCTTGGGTGAAGAAGAATTGTTTGGTAATCTCCGTGTTGTCAGGTGTATGAGGACAGAGGAGAATCTGTAAAGA
>NC_090727.1:164156983-164159483 GCF_036898095.1 Palaemon carinicauda | reverse complement strand
GAATAAAAATTCTGAAAGCAGCGTCAGCATCACAATCGAATCTTGCAAAGACGTTTACTCTTGAATAAATTAAACGTAGCGAAAGGAAGGACGGAAATAAATCTTATCATTCGTTGAAAACATTATTTGCATTATAAAGAAAATGTTAAGAAAAGGTAACTTGATATTTTTCCTGTTGATTTAGATATATTGTCTCAATTCTTTGAATGAAATTATATATATATATATATATATATATATATATATATATATATATATATATATATATATATTTTTTTTTTATTTTTTTTTAATGAAATAATGCTATTATAAGTGACATCTAAATTTTAAGATCCATTCTTAATTTTAGCATAATTTTCTCTCTGTAGTTTTATTTCTTACTAGGAGATTATACTGTGGAACGCTATTTTAAAGTCAGCTAACTTGCTCTATTTCATTGACAGGATTAGCCACAAAAAGTAAAGACACGACGTAAAGTATAATTACCTCCGCCATGGAGGTTATAAAATCGATTTAGTTTATTTATTTATTTGTCTGTATATCTGTCTGTCTTTGGACAGGATTATGTTAAAATTTATCGACGGATTTTGACGAAATTTTTACCTCATATGGATCACAGGTCATGGACGACCCCATTAAATTTTTGTCATCCGGATCTGGATTATAGATTCCGATATCCATTTTTCGCCATTTTAAAGATAACGACAAAACAATTTGACGGATTTTGACGAAATTTTCACCACATAGATCTTAGGTCATGGACGACCCCATTAAATTTTGGTGATGATCCGGATTCGGATTAATTTTTTTGGGGGGGTGCCATAGAGAAGATGTCAAAGGAAATTGACGGATTTTGACGAAATTTTCACCACATAGATTTTAGGTCATGGAAGGCCCCATTAAAATTTAGTGATGATCCGGATCTGGATCCGGATTATAGTTCCGGATTTGCAGTTTTCGTCATTTTAAAGATGTCAAAACAAATAGACGGATTTTGACGAAATTTTCACCACATAGATTTTACCTCATGGACGGCCCCATTAAATTTTGATGATGATCCGGATCTGGATCCGGATTATAGTTCCAGATTTGCATTTTTCGTCATTATAAAGGTAACGTCAAAACAAAAAGACGGATTTTGACGAAATTTTCACCACAGAAAGATCTTTGGTTATGGACGGACCATTCAATTTTGGTGACGATCCAGATCTGGATTATAGATCAGGATTTTTCGCCATTCTAAAGTGAACGTCAAAACAAATAGACGGATTTTGATGGAATTTTTACAAGATAGATCTTAGGTCATGGACGGCCCATTAAATTTTGGTGAACATCCAGACCTGGATCATAAATCCGGATTTGCTTTTTTTTCACCATTTCAAAGTTAACGTCAAAACAAATTGACGGATTTGAACGACATTTTCACCACAAATAGATCTTTAGTCATGGGTGGCCTCATTAAATTTTAGTGAAGATCTGGATCCAGATGATAGATCCGGATTTGCTGTTTTCGCCATTTTAAAGTTAACGTCAAAACTAATTGACGATTTTTGACGAACTTTTCACCATAGATAGATCTTGGGTCATTGATGGCCTCATTAAATTTGGTGATGATTTGGATAAGGATTATAGATCTGGATTTTTTTTTCTCGGCATTTTAAGATAAATTGAAACAGATTAACGGATTTTGACGAAACTTCCACTGTAGATAGATCTTAGGCCATGAAAGACTACATTAACCTTTGGCGGAGGTCAGAAATTTCTGATTGATTTGTTTTTGTTTCTTAGTTTAGAAACAATACTGAAATCCCGTAGAAAGGACCTTCAGTATACCTCACGAGGTGCACTGTATGCACTACTCGATTATCTTTTTATTCTTCCTTCGCTTCTTGTTTACACTCACTTTCCAGCTCGCTTCTGTACCTGCTTTTCCTCGTCCTTTTTCCATAGTGCTGTTCAACTTCTCTTAACTTTTGCTTCTTAGTGAAACTGCTGTTTTCCCCCGGTTGCAGCTGGGTACTGAGAGTCCTCCAGGTCCAAAATTTATAAATGCATTCAATAAGTACTTAGAAAAAAACAAAGACTAAAAGCAAGAACACTTGAAATTAAATACACTTTATTATTATTATTAATATTATTATTATTATTATTATTATTATTATTATTATTATTATTATTATTATTGTTATTATTTTTGTTGTTGTTATTATTATTACTTGCTAAGCTACAACCCTAGTTAGAAAAGCATTATGCTATAAGCTCAGGAGCCTTTTCAGGGAAAATAGCCCAGTGAGGAAAGGAAACAAGGAAAAATTGAATATTTTAAGAGTAATAACATTAAAATAAATATTTCTTATATAAACTATAAAAATTTTAACAAAACAAGAGGAAGAGAAATTAGATAGAATATAGTGCCCGAGTGTACCCTTAAGCAAGAGAACTCTAACCCAAGACAGTGGAAGACCATGGTACAAAGGCTATGGCACTATCCAAGACTAGT
>NC_090727.1:164153014-164156483 GCF_036898095.1 Palaemon carinicauda | reverse complement strand
CTGATGCTTGAATAAGACGCAGAGAGAGAGAGAGTCAAAGAGAGAGAGAGAGTCAAAGTCAAAGTCAAAGTCAAAAACCTTTATTCCATTATAAAATGGTTATTCTGTTACATAACAATATAAATTATTTACATAAAATTCACAATATTGGATTGTAAAAATTTAGGATATATATACATTCAAGTAAAATTTAAAAAATATTGCCTAAGTTTCTTTTTGAATAAATCATTACTAACATTTGTACATTTTCTTATTTCCAGAGGTAGTTTGTTCCAGCAAGCTGGGCCCCTTATTGCCATTGAGCGTGAACCCAAATCAGTTCGATAGCTGTCTACATATAGATTTTCATTCTGTCTGGTTAATGCATTCCTACAGTTACCAACTGTAGGAAATGTGTATAGCCAGTTGGGATATTCTTTTCTCAAACTTTTAAAAACAAAAACACAAACATCGTACATACACTTTTCTTTTAATTTTATCCACTTTAATTGCTGGAGGGTTGGGGTGATGTGATCGTGTTTTTTTTCACCCCAATAACGGCTACTCTACCTGCAAAGTTTTGGATTTTTTGAGCTTTTTTTCCATATGCATATCATTAGTTGACCCCCATATCTTAATACAGTAGTTTATTACACTCAAGACCAGACTTTCCACAATAAAAGCTCGAGTAGTATCATCAAAGTAATCTTTTACTCTACTTAAATACATTAGAATGCCACTAACTTTTCTACTCAGCTCGTCAATGTGAGTACTGAATGTCATGTACCTGTCCATGTGTAGACCTAGATTTTTCACATGTTGACTTATCTTTACTTCATCACCATCGCATTTTATTATAATGTCATTTGGAATTTTGCTAATATATTGTGAGCTACCCACAAACATGCACTGTGTTTTGGTGGCATTTAATAATAGCCCTTTTCTTAGAAAATATTTCTTAATTTTGA
Source organism: Palaemon carinicauda (assembly GCF_036898095.1). Classification (NCBI taxonomy): domain Eukaryota; kingdom Metazoa; phylum Arthropoda; class Malacostraca; order Decapoda; family Palaemonidae; genus Palaemon; species Palaemon carinicauda. Next base: position 164,155,536 of record NC_090727.1, on the reverse strand, counting down.
GCAATATTAGTTCAGCCCTTTTTATCAAGCCATCTAAATTTTCTATTTGATCAGCCAAAAGAACTTGGGTGTCATCAGCGTATTGAATTAGCAAGCAGTTTTCTATGAATTTAATCATGTCATTAACGTAGACTAAAAACAGAATTGGACCTAGGACAGATCCCTGTGGGACTCCAAATTCAACCTTTTCAATGCAAGAATTTACGTCTCCCAATCTAACTACCTGACTTCTATCCTTCAAGTAATCCTGAAACCAGAACGTATCAATGTAATGTTCCTTAAGAGATTTACACAATTCATCATGGTTGACACTATCAAATGCCTTTGATAGGTCACATGAAATTAATATGGAAACTTTTTTTCTATCAATATTTTTATAAATTTCATCTGTTAATTTCATCAAAGCTGTTTCTGTTGATAAACCTTTACGGAATCCATGCTGAGTGTTAGAGATCAAATTATTTTTTTCTAGATGTTCCATTAACTGATTACATACAATCTTTTCTATTACTTTCGATATTACGGGAAGGATAGAAACAGGTCTATAATTACCAGGGTCGTCCTTGTCTCCTTTCTTGTGAAGAGGGTCTACGAGGGGTTGTTTCCAAATAGAAGGATATTTCCCAGTTACAATCGATGTATTTATGATAACCGTGATATAATATGCAATAACTGTAAGGGAATCTTTTAGAAAACTAGTAGGAATACCATCCGTTCCGTAAGCATTACTATTATTCAAACTCTTAACTGTTAATATTATTGTTTCTACTGTAACTGGTTGCGGTCTAAACAATCTTATATTATTGCCAAAATTATTTTGAGTGTTTCTAATATCTTCATTTTCGTACTTTTGTAGAATTTCCTGCGTTTTATCATAAGTTATTTTTCCTACCTTAGCAAAGTATTGGTTAAATTGATCTGCTCTAGCTTTTGGGTTGTCGTATTCAATCTTTTTATTTGTTTTAGTAGATACAATATTATTCATAATTTTCCATGTTTCTCTACGAGATTTACTTTTCTTGATCTTGTCTTTGTTATAATAAGCTTTGGCAGTACGCATTTTCGAATTGATGAGTTTTTTCATTTCCTTATACGAATTGTTAAGATTCTCATCATGTCTATTATGTTTAAGCCTTTCTTGCATTTTGTCCCTTTCAAGAGAGAGAGAGAGAGAGAGAGAGAGAGAGAGAGAGAGAGAGAGAGAGAGAGAGAGAGAGAGAGAGAGATCTGATGCTTGAATAAGACGCAGAGAGAGAGAGAGAGATCGGATGCTTGAATAAGACGCAGAGAGAGAGAGAGAGAGAGAGAGAGAGAGAGAGAGAGAGAGAGAGAGAGAGAGAGAGAGAGAGAGAGATTAATCAATTTCTGCGACCTATTGAAGGTCAGAATATTGCAACAATTTGCTGTAATTAAGTAAAATGGTGGAAGCACGGGAAGAATAATGAAAATATATCTGTGAAATAAGAAAATCTATTGCGTAGTTATGTAAATTATCCATTTCATGTAGCTGATTTCTCATCTTATAAAATATAATGTCAAATATAAAAAGATGAATGACTACCATATTCAAAGGGTATGTCAACATAGAAAAGCAGTCCCAATGATATTATCTATCAATATTTCAGCGAATTATCTCAATTTTTTGGCATTTTGAAGATCTGAAAGTATCTATATCCGAATTGTCATGAAATATAGAATCTGCCAGGCACTTATCAATCATTCCAATTAATTCTGAAGATTTACAGCTATTGGTTAAAACATCAGTAATCTTTCTTGTTTCATGAACCAAACTTCCTATTCCCAATCCATAAGGAATTGATGGCATTCCAAGACACATTCATGCTTATAAATCCCGCCATTCCCTGCCAGATTCATAGTATGTACTGTATGGTTTAAAGACCGCCCATGAAGGGCAGAAGCAAGGGATAGTTACATATTGCCCTAGCAAGCAGGACAATGGTCCTAGAGACTGACTACATGTACAATTATGATCAGCGCCCAAGCCCCTCTCCACCCAAGCTAGGACTAGGGAGGGCCAGACAATGGCTGCTAATGACTCGGCAGTAAGACATAGTGTGCACCCAAAACCCCGATCCTCAACTCACGAGAATAGTGAGGTTTCAGACACTAAAGGAACTAACGATTTTGAGCGGGAGTCGAACCCCATTCTGGCGACCACCAGCCAGAGACGTTACCAATAAGTCACAGAATAGATCTCTTCAACAAATCTGGTTAATGAACTGAAATTTTCCATGAGAGGTGCAAATTAACTCAAAGCTTAAAGTTCGCGGGACCTGGTTGCTAAAAACATTTTTACATTTATTAGTGGTGATGGCTCATGCCGGTGCCAAAAGTTGAATATGCTGTGTGATATCTGTAGAAATTATTCGAGAACCCAGATCAGTTTTCAATGAAATATTGCTGATATAAAACTTACACAATTTCTATTTCTCCCTTATGTAATAGAGAGCAAGTACCTGGATATATATATATATATATATATATATATATATATATATATA
>NC_090727.1:164145514-164148014 GCF_036898095.1 Palaemon carinicauda | reverse complement strand
TTTATGTCCTTTAATTCCAAAATTTATGAACAATACACAACCATATATTTTTTTAATGATTCTCCATTTCTTAGAGTATAATTATTGTTCTGCTCTTACAACCGTAGAAAAATTATACTCGGTATTTTTTTAAAGATACAAACTCGCATAATGTATTTTAACTTTTTCGTCTTTTCAGCATCTTGGATGAAAAATAGTGATAATATTTTTTTCTTCAAATATTTCCGACAGAAATATTTCAATACTTTATTAGTTTCGTGATCAAATTATTAAAAGAAAAAACACAAAACTGGAATCTCTTCCCCCCCCCTAAAAAAAAAAGATAATCGTTGAGTTTTTTTTCGAGATTTCTTCCATCTCTGAAAAATATAAGAAGCGAGAAGCGGACTGAGTGAAGATACGTCTGTCGTTTGTTGTTTTCGCCGTATCTGGGCACCATTCAAAATTGGATTATTCCTAACCATTTTTATCTCTCTCTCTCTCTCTCTCTCTCTCTCTCTCTCTCTCTCTCTCTCTCTCTCTCTCTCTCTCTCTCTCTCTCGTGTGTTTTTAACTGGTACCAACTTTTAAATTGTGAATAAAAATTCTGAAAGCAGCGTCAGCATCACAATCGAATCTTGCAAAGACGTTTACTCTTGAATAAATTAAACGTAGCGAAAGGAAGGACGGAAATAAATCTTGTCATTCGTTGAAAACATTATTTGCCTTATAAAGAAAATATTTAAAAAAGGGAACTTGATATTTTTCCTGTTAATTCAAATATATTGGCTCAATTCTTTGAATGAAGTTATATATATATATATATATATATATATATATATATATATATATATATATATATATATATATATATATATATTTCCATGAAATAATGCTACTGTATTATAAGTGACATCTAAATTTTAAGATAAATTCTTAATTTTAGTTTAATTTTCTCTCTGTAGTTTTATTACTTACTAGGAGACTATACTGTGGAGCGCCATTTTAAAGTCAGCTTACCTGTTCTATTTCATTGACAGGATTAGCCACAAAAAGTAAAGACACGACGTAGAGTATAATTACCTCCGCCATGGAGGTTATAAAATCCAGTTGGTATAATTATTTATTTATCTGTGTGTCTGTCTGTCTATGAACAAAATTACGTTAAAACTACTCGTCGGATTTTGACGAAATTTTTACCAAATACATCTTAAGTCATGGACCGCCCCATTAAATTTTGGTGATGATCCGGATCCGGATTATAGATCCGGATTTGCCTTTTTAACCATTTCAAAGATAACTTTACAACAAATTGACCGATTTTGACGAAATTTTCACCACATTGATCTTAGGTCATGGATGGCCCCATTCAATTTTTGTGATAATCCGGATCCGGATTTGCTTTTCAACGAAATTTCCACCACATAGATCTTAAGTCATGGACCTCCCCATTAAATTTTGGTGATGATCCGGATCCGGAATTCCTTTTTTCACCATTTCCAAGATAACTTCAAAACAAATTAACCGATTTTGACGAAATTTTCACCACATAGATCTTAGGTCATGGGCGACACCAGTAAATTTTTGTGAACATCCGGATCCGAATCTGGATTATAGATCTGGATTTCCTTTTTTCGCAAATTCAAAGATAACTTCAAAACAAATTGACAGATTTTGACGAAATTATCACCACAGATCTTAGGTCATGGATGGCCCCATTAAATTTTGGTGATGATCTGGAATCTGATCCGGATTTCCTTTTTTCGCCATTTTAAAGATAACTGCAAAACAAATTGACGGATTTTGATGAAATTTCCACCACAGATAGATCTTACGTCATGGAAGGCCCCAATGAATTGTGGTGATGACCCGGATCCGGATTATAGATCCGGCTTTTTTTTCGTCATTTTAAAAATAAGATCAAATTCAAATTCGCAAATTCAAAGATAACTTCAAAACAAATTGGCGGATTTTGACGAAATTTTCACCACAGAGAGATCTCAGGTCATGGACGTCCCCATTAAATTTAGGTGATGGTCCAGTTCCGGGTTATAGATCTGGATTCGCTTTTTTTTTTTTTTTTTTTGCTATTTTAAAGATAACATCAAAATGAATTGACGGATGTTCATGAAATTTTCACCACATATAGATCTCAGGTCATGGACGGCCTCTTTAAATCTTGGTGATGTTCTGGATCCGGGGTTGTAGATCCGTATTTGCCTTTTCATCATTTTAAAGATAATGTCAAAACAAATTGACAGATTTTGTTATTATATGAAGGATTTATTTTAATGTTATTGGTTTTCTTAAATTTTTGTAGTTTTTCCTTATTTCTTTTCCTCAACGGGCTAGTTTCTATGTTGGAACCCGAAGGGTGGTAGCTTAGCAAGTGATAATAATAATGATATAGCAGAATGGGTTAAGTTGACTGTCTACTTCTGTATCATTAAATAAGGCATAAGTTCGAATCCTGCCAGGGTTGATTAACTTATCAGATAAAATTCCTCTGTGGTGTAAGTTA
>NC_090727.1:164130514-164140514 GCF_036898095.1 Palaemon carinicauda | reverse complement strand
TTTCCAGAAATAGAAAAAGGCATTGTAACTTGTTTCATGTTTTTGGTATAATTGTTGCTTTGAACTATTGTTTTATTCTGTTTTATATTTTTTGTATTCCATCGTCTTCAATATATCAAATTATAAAAAAGTTTTTATGATTCCGTTGGGAATTTTTTCTCTTCTTATTTAGGATTTCAGTAAGAATCCTTTATATATATATATATATATATATATATATATATATATATATATATATATATATGTGTGTATATATATATATATATATATATATATATATATATATGTATATATATATATATATATATATGTATATATATATATATATATATTTATATATATACAGAAAGTAAGACAAAATTCAATAAATTAAATTCTGTATAATTTTTTTTTATTCCGATTTGCGGGCTACCAAAGCAAGAGCCCGTGTCTTACACAAGGTAAGGCAATCATAACACACACAATATGATTCCGTTAGGAATTCTACTTCCTTTCTATCAAGGATTTTATTAAGAATGATTTATGTTTTTTTTTTTTTTTTTTTTTTTTTTTTTACAGAAAATATGACGGAAACGCTTATTTTTTTTAGTTATAAACCCTTAAGTTGGATGAGAAAATCATGTTTTGTACCTGTTTTTATTTTTTTTTTTCATCTTCCCAGTATCTAAGATTTCAAGAATTATATCTTTTTTCTTTTTTAAGAATCTCAATACCACAGGCCTAGATAACAAGAAATCCTCTTAATTTCAGTAATTCCAACATCTTTTAAAACGGTAATCCCGTATTTTCTAAAGCCATTACTCTTAAAAGTTTTTCTTTTTATACTCGATCGACTAATATTATTGAAAAGGATTTTATGAGCATCATATATTTTTTTATACTATCATATCAGAAAAAAATATAATTCTTTATATTTACTGTTTTTCTGTGTTTGGGATTAAAACTATTTCTATATATAATTTTTTATGTCCTTTAATTCCAGAATTTAAGAACAATACACAACCATATATATTTTTTTAATGATTCTCCATTTCTTAGAGTATAATTATTGTTCTGCGCTTACAACCGTAGAAAAATTATACTCGGTATTTTTTTTAAAGATACAAACTCGCATAATATATTTTAACTTTTCCGGCTTTTCAGCATCTTGGATGAAAAATAGTGATAAAATTTTTTTTCTTCAAATATTTCCGGCAGAAATAATTCAACACTTCATTAGTTTCGTGATCAAATAATTTAAAGAAAAAACACAAAACAGGAATCCCCCCCCCCCCCCCCGAAAACAAATTATAATCCTTTAGTTTTTTTTTTTTTTTTTTTTTTTTCCATCTCTGAAAAATATAAGAAGCGAGAAGCAGACTGAGTGAAGATACGTCTGTCGTTTGTTGTTTTCGCCTTATCTGGGCACCATTCGAAATTGGATTATTCCTAACCATTTTTCTCTCTCTCTCTCTCTCTCTCTCTCTCTCTCTCTCTCTCTCTCTCTCTCTCTCTCTCTCTCTCTCTCTCTCTCTCTCTCGTGTGTTTTTAACTGGTACCAACTTTTAAATTGTGAATACAAATTCTGAAAGCAGCGTCAGCATCACAATCGAATCTTGCAAAGACGTTTACTCTTGAATGAATTAAACGTAGCGAAAGGAAGGACTGAAATAAATCTTGTCATTCGTTGAAAACATTATTTGCCTTATAAAGAAAATATTAAGAAAAGGTAACTTGATATTTTTCCTGTTGATTTAGATATATTGTCTCAATTCTTTGAATGAAATTATATATATATATATATATATATATATATATATATATTAATGAAATAATGCTATTATAAGTGACATCTAAATTTTAAGATCCATTCTTAATTTTAGCATAATTTTCTCTCTGTAGTTTTATTTCTTACTAGGAGATTATACTGTGGAACGCTATTTTAAAGTCAGCTAACTTGCTCTATTTCATTGACAGGATTAGCCACAAAAAGTAAAGACTCGACATAAAGTATAATTACCTCCGCCATGGAGGTTATAAAATCGATTTAGTTTATTTATTTATTTGTCTGTATGTCTGTCTGTCTTTGGACAGGATTATGTTAAAATTTCTCGACGGATTTTGACGAAATTTTTACCTCATATGGATCACAGGTCATGGACGACCCCATTAAATTTTTGTCATCCGGATCCGGATTATAGATTCCGATATCCTTTTTTCGCCATTTTAAAGATAACGACAAAACAATTTGACGGATTTTGACGAAATTTTCACCACATAGATCTTAGGTCATGGACGACCCCATTAAATTTTGGTGATGATCCGGATTCGGATTAATTTTTTTTGGGGGGGTGCCATATAGAAGATGTCAAAGCAAATTGACGGATTTTGACGAAATTTTCACCACATAGATTTTAGGTCATGGAAGGCCCCATTAAAATTTGGTGATGATCCGGATCTGGATCCGGATTATAGTTCCGGATTTGCTGTTTTCGTCATTTTAAAGATGTCAAAACAAATAGACGGATTTTGACGAAATTTTCACCACATAGATTTTACGTCATGGAAGGCCCCATTAAATTTTGATGATGATCCGGATCTGGATCCGGATTATAGTTCCAGATTTGCATTTTTCGTCATTATAAAGATAACGTCAAAACCAAAAGACGGATTTTGACGAAATTTTCACCACAGACAGATCTTTGGTTATGGACGGACCATTCAATTTTGGTGACGATCCGGATCTGGATTATAGATCAGGATTTTTCGCCATTCTAAAGTTAAGGTCAAAACAAATAGACGGATTTTGACGGAATTTTGACAAGATAGATCTTAGGTTCTGGATGGCCCATTAAATTTTGGTGACGTTCCGGATACGGGTTATAAATCCGGATTTGCTTTTTTCACCATCTTAAAGTTAACGTAAAAACAAATAGACGGATTTTGACGAAAATTTCCCCATAGATAGATCTTAGGTCATGGATGGCCTCATTAAACTTTGGGGATGATTTGGATCCGGATTATAGATCCGGATTTTTTTTTTCTTTTTTTTTGTCATTTTAAAGATAATATCAAAACAAATTGACGGGTTTTGACGAAACTTACGCTGTACATAGATCTTTGGCAATGAAAGACTCCAATAACCTTTAGTGGAGGTCAGAAATCTCTGATTGATTTGTTTTTGTTTTTTAGTTTAGAAACAATACTGAAAACCCGTAGAAAGGACCTTCAGTATACCTCACGAGGTGCACTGTATGCATTACTCGATTATCTTTTTATTCTTCCTTCGGTTCTTGTTTACACTCACTTTCCAGCTCGCTTCTCTACCTGCTTTTCCTCGTCCTTTTTCCATCTTGCTGTTCAACTTCTCTTAACTTTTGCTTCTTAGTGAAACTACTGTTTTCCCCCGGTTGCACCCGGGTACTAAGTGTCCTCTACGTCCCAAATTTTTAAATCCATTCAATAAGTACTTAGAAAAAAACAAAGACTAAAAGCAAGGACACTTGAAATTAAATACACTTTATTATTATTATTATTATTATTATTATTATTATTATTATTATTATTATTATTTTTATTATTATTACTTGCTAAGCTACAACCCTAGTTAAAAAAGCAGTATGCTATAAGCTCAGGAGCCCTTACAGGGAAAATAGCCCAGTGAGGAAAGGAAACAAGGAAAAATTGAATATTTTAAGAGTAATAACATTAAAATAAATATTTCTTATATAAACTATAAAAATTTTAACAAAACAAGAGGAGGAGAAATTAGATAGAATATAGTGCCCGAGTGTACCCTTAAGCAAGAGAACTCTAACCCAAGACAGTGGAAGACCATGGTACAGAGGCTATGGCACTATCCAAGACTAGAGAACAATGGTTTGATTTTGGAGTATCCTTCTCGTAGAAGAGCTGCTTACCATAGCTAAAAGTCTTCTACCCTTACCAAGAGGAAAGTAGCCACTGAACAATTACAGTGCAGTAGTTAACCCCTTGGGTGAAAAAGAATTGTTTGGTAATCTCAGTGTTGTCAGATGTTTGAGGACAGAGGAGAATCTGCAAAGAATAGGCCAGACTATTCGGTGCACGTGTAAGCAAAGGGAAAATGAACCGTAACAAGAGAGAAGGATCCAATGTAGTACTGTCTGGCCAGTCAAAGGACCACATAACTCTCTAGCGGTAGTATCTCAACAGCTAAGCTACAATCCTAGTTAGAAGAGCAAGATGCTATAAGCCCAAGGGCTCCAACAGGGAAAAATAGCCCAATGAGGAAAGGAAATAAGGAACCAAATAAACGATATAAGAAGTAACGAACAATTAAAATAAAATATTTTAAAACATTAACAACATTAAAACAGATATTTCATATATAAACTATAAAATGACTTATGATATAAAATAAAAAAATAAGTCTAAAGCAAAATTATTTCTCTTCCGTTAACATTTCTTAGAAGAACTAACCCAAATTGAAAAAATAGATATATTAAATATAAGTGAAACATGGTATTCCCAAGAGACTGGCAGTGATGACCAGATAAAGGGTTTCCAAACTTATAGATCAGACAGAAAAAATAGGAATCAAGGGGGAACTGCAATATATGGAAGAGACATAAATCAAGGAAAAGTCTGTGAAAAATACAGCAACACAGAATGTGAATTGATTGCGGTAGAATTTGAATTTGAAAAACTAGTGAATATTGTAGTTTACAGACCCCCAAACACTAAGGAGTTTGACATAATAATAGAAAAAATAGATGATATATGTAGAAACCATAAAGACTGGAATATACTCCTATCCGGAGATTTTAACTTTCCTTTCGTGGATTGGAAAGAACGGATAGAAGAAAGTGGTTGTATGTATACATATAAAAAAGATAGTAATAGTAGCGCAGAAGATAGGAGGCAATTTGAAAAGCTTGTAGATATGCTATTAGAACATAATATGCAACAAATAAACCATATTCCAACAAGAAAGGAAAATGTCCTAGATCTAGTATTTGTGAATGAGGTGAATTATATTAAAGAAATAATAGTGTATAACACGGGAATTTCAGACCACAATGTCATAGAATTGATAGTCCATTCCAAAGCAAGTGATCGCAGAATTAATAAAAGCACAAAACTTTGGGAAGGATATGGAAAATATAATTTTTACAGTAAGAATATAAAATGGTCAGAAATAAATGAAGAACTGAATAAAGAATGGAAAAATGTATTTGTAAGTGATAATATACAGGTAAATACGGACATACTGTACAAAATACTGGAGAAAATTGTTGAAAAATATGTACCGAAAAAAAAAACAATAAACAAAAGACGTGCATACCAAGAAACAGAAGGATCTTATTTCAGAAAATTAGAAAGTGGAAGAAAAATCTTGCAAAAGAAAAAAATGTGGAAAATGAGAGAAATAAAATGTAAGATAGAAAACGCAGAACAAAAGATTATACAGTCGAAAGAAAATGAAAAAAGGGACTTAGAAGAAAGGACACTTCAAAATATAAAAAGAAACCCCAAAGTACTTTACTCCTATGCAAAAAAGATGAATAAAGGGAGATTAGAAATAGGCCCTCTAAGAATTGAAGGACGGTTAACGAATAAAAAAAGGAAATATGTAAATAATTAGCAGAAAAATATAAGAGTGAGTTCACACCAAGAATTGCGAATGAGAATAATGAAACAGAAATGAGAGAAGAAAATGTTGAATATCTACCGGATATAGATATTAATGAAGCAGATATTGTCACGGCTATAAACGAAATTAAAAATGGATCGGCAGCCGGACCAGATGGAGTTCCAGCGATTTTGTTAAAAAAAACTGCAAACACTATCGCGAAGCCGCTTGCAATACTGCTAAGACAAAGTGTAGATATGAGCGAGATATATGTTAAACATAAATTAGCTTATATAACCCCTATCTTCAAAAGTGGATCAAGACTAGAGGCAAGCAATTATAGACCTGTTAGTCTAACATCACATATTATGAAAGTGTATGAGAGGGTAATAAAAAAGAAAATAATGAACCATTTGGTTAAAAATAATTTGTTTAATATGGGTCAACACGGTTTCGTGCCTGGAAAAAGTACACAGACCCAACTGATAGCCCACTATGAAAACATATACAAAAATATGATAAATGAAAAAGACACAGATGTGAGCTATCTAGATTTTGCAAAAGCCTTTGACAAGGTACACCATAACATATTGGAGAAAAAAATGAGAAAGCATAATATTGTGGGAAAGATAGGAAAATGGGTAAAAGAATTCCTGCAAAAAAGAAAACAGATAGTGGTTGCAAATGACGAGAAATCAGATGAAGCCCAGGTAATATCTGGTGTGCCACAAGGTACGGTATTAGCTGTACTGCTGTTTGTTATTATGATCTCAGACATAGACTGTGATGTTGAAAACTCCGTAGTGAGAAGTTTCGCCGATGACACAAGAATAAGTAGAGAAATTACTTGTGATGAAGATAGGAACTCACTACAAAGAGATCTAAACAAAATATATGAATGGGCGGAGATAAATAGGATGGTATTTAACTCCGATAAATTCGAATCAATAAATTATGGAAACAGAGAAGGAATGGTATATGCATACAAGGGACCTAATAATGAGACAATCACAAACAAGGAAGCAATTAAAGACCTTGGTGTAATTTTAAATAGGAATATGTTATGCAACGACCAAATAGCAACACTGTTGGCTAAATGTAAAGCAAAAATGGGAATGTTATTCAGACACTTTCAAACAAGGAAAGCTGAACACATGATTATGCTTTACAAAACTTATGTACGTAGTACACTCGAGTACTGCAATGTGATATGGTACCCACACTACCAAAAGGATATTGCGCAAATAGAGAGTGTACAAAGGTCATATACTGCTAGAATAGAAGAAGTTAAGGACCTTGACTACTGGGGAAGACTGAAATTTTTAAAACTATACAGTCTAGAAAGGAGAAGAGAACGCTACATGATAATACAAGCATGGAAGCAAATAGAAGGAATTACTGAAAACATCATGGAGCTAAAAATATCAGAAAGAGCAAGCCGAGGTAGATTAATAGTGCCAAAAAATATACCAGGTAAACTAAGAAAGGCGCACAGGACATTAATCCACTACGCACCAGCATCGATAATGCAGCGACTATTTAATGTGCTGCCAGCTCATCTAAGAAACATATCAGGAGTGAGCGTAGATGTGTTTAAGAATAAGTTCGATAAATACCTAAGATGCATCCCAGACCATCCAAGACTGGAAGATGCAAAATACACCGGAAGATGCATTAGCAACTCTCTGGTGGATATACGAGGTGCCTCACACTGAGGGACCTGGGGGAACCCAAACAAAAAAATAAGGCAATAAGGTAAGGTAAGGTAGGGTATTGACAGCAATGAAATATGCTCTGAAAAATCCTTTACAACCCCGAGTAATTTGCAATAATATTTAGCACACCGGTTACGTTTGGTGTCAAAGGGAATACAGATATTGAAATATCTCATTTCGAGATACTGACAGGAACCTCTGACGGGTAAATATCGTGTTCAATTATTGTTTATCTCACCCAAGTAAATAATTTTTGTTTCTGTGATTAGCTTATGTATAGCCTGTAGTGTTGTTATTGTTATTATTATTATTATTATTATTAGATGCTAAGCTACAACCCTAGTTGGAAAAGCAGGATGCTATAAGCCCAGGGGCCCCAACAGGGAAAATAGCCCAGTAAGGAAAGGAAACAAAGTAAAATAGAATATTTAAGTATAGTAACATTAAAATGGTATAATAGTAGACCTCAATAGCTATAGCAATTCTTATAATTAATTCGTTCTTTGGCTGATTATTTTATTTGTTTATTTATTGTGTTCATATTTACTTTCACTTCTTTGAAAGATTCCTATATAATTTTTATGTTGTTACAACTTCTTACGTACTTTAATTTATCGTGGTAACGTTCACAGTGTATTAAGCTATAGCAATAAGAAAATAATATAATTGCTAAATTTAAAGGTTTACAAGCCGCTCATGAATGGCAGGGGCAAATGACAGTGACATTGCCCTATCGAGCAGGACAGTGCCCTAGAGACTGACCATATACACATATGATCAATGCCCAATCCTCCTCTTCACCAAAGCTAGGACCAAGGAGGGCCAGGCAATGGCAAATACACCTATAGGCTCCCCCCCCCCCCATCCTTAGCTCACAAGGATGGTGAGATTACAGCGACCAAAGAAACTAACTAGTTTGAGCGGGACTCGAACCCCAGTCTGGCATTCACCAATCTGGAACGACATACATTAATCTTAAGCCGAAGCACGTATGTAATTAATTTATTTTTGATCGCCAAATGAATTCAAGATGTAACTTCACTACACCATTTACAGCAATGAGTTCAATATCAGTCGTAAAAAGAGCTTTATATTCGTGAGAAAATGATGCGGGAGTACATAAGTATCCAGACTCGCTAGACGTATGAATACATAATCATTCATGACACATGATGATCAAGTAGATCATCATTCATGCGCACATGATACTTGAATATACATGATGCGCTAATACACAATAATTAGTAATATACCCAACACTTTCCTCTTGCTTTGGGTAGAAGAGACTCTTTAGCTATGGTAAGCACCTCTTTTAGGAGAAGGACACTCCAAAATCAAACCATTGTTCTCTAGTCTTGGGTAGTGCCATAACCTCTGTACCATGGTCTTCCACTGTCTTGGGTTAGAGTTCTCTTGCTTGAGGGTACACTCGGGCCTACTATTCTATCGAATTTCTCTTCCTCTTGTTTTGTTGAAGCTTATATAGTTTATATAGGAGATATTTATTTTAATGGTGTTACTCTTCTTGAAATATTTTTTCACTTTTTCCTTTCCTCACTGGGCTGTTTTCCCTGTTAGACCCCTGGGCTTATACCATCCTGCTTTTCCAACTTGGGATGTAGCTTAACAAGTAATAATAATAATAATAATAATAATAATAATAATAACCTGGCTGAGCTCAGCTTTTCCAAATAATCCAATCAAATGCAATACGAAATTCCAGTTATTCACCAGTTACTTTAACGCGTGGAACTCGGAATCCGAATTGATCACCGGTGCTACTTGCATTGGAATTAATCAGATTCTCTTTGTGAATTCATAAATATTTACATTCATGGCTTTTGAATTGCAAGCCGAGTAATCAACAAACGAAATGACGTCTCTGCTGGCGAAAACCAGAAAGGGTTGTGTCATAAATTAGTCATAAAGCCATTTTTTTTTTTTCACTTAAAATAAAATCTATTTAATTTTTCGTGTCTCCATTTGGGCTTTCCCATGCCTATTTTATATGTTATTTTTTATATGAAAAACAGGGGTTCATAATTTTTAGACAGTTACTTTCTGCAAATTCTATAAGCCGTATTACAATCTTAATTCCATAGGGGGGAAAACCTGAATTCGGCAAGAGTGTATGTACAGTAGAGTCGAAATTGTTCTCTAGTCTTGGGTTGTGCCATAGCCTCTCAACCACTGTCTTGGTTTGGTAATCTAATGCTTGAGAGTACGCTCAGGCACACCAATGATTGTTTCTCTTCTTCTCGTTATTTTGAACTTTTAACCTCTTGTAATTTTCAAGTTTTTATAGTTTATATATGAAAGATTTATTTTGATGTTATTGGTTTTCTTAAATTATTTTAGTTTTTCCTTATTTCCTTTCCTCAACGGGCTAGTTTCTATGTTGAAACCCTTCGGCTTATAGCATCCTGCTTTCCCAACTAGGGTTGTAGCTCAGCAAGTAATAATAAAAATGATATAGCAGAAGGGGTTAAGTTGACCGTCTACGTCTGTATCATCAAACAAGGCATAAGTTGGAATCCTGGACAAGGTTGATTAACTTATTAGCTATATTTAATCTTTGGTTGTAAATTACTCAAAAGGCAGAATAGATTCAATATTATATGTTTGTGTGTTTTATATTTTTATAGTTTCATGTGCCATGGAGCCTTAATCATGTGAATTATAATATATTGAA
>NC_090727.1:164120514-164125514 GCF_036898095.1 Palaemon carinicauda | reverse complement strand
ATATATATATATATATACAATATATATACATATGCATATATATATAGTGTATTATATATATTTATGCATAAATATAGTGTATCATATATATATATGTATATATATATATATATATATATATATATATAAAATATACTGTATATTGGATGAGCATGTTCAAAAGGAATCGCCTTTCCTGTTATCACTTTTTTTGTATATTAATCTGACTTTATTTCTCAACCTTAATTCTTGCAGCTCATTTAGATAATTAGAATCCGACTATATAAGTCTCTGTGCATTTTCTGGACTTGGAGGAGCAAGACGTAAATAATAATTTCAGTTTCTCGCAATACACTCACAAATAATCGTTTTCGATCTATAATATGTAAAATATTAAAACACATGGCCATGAAAAGCATATACAGTATACTGCATTATCAGATATATTTCAGAAGCAGGTCTTCAAAAAGTTATTTAGCTTTTATGGTTTTAATTGAATATTGTTTTAATCTTTGCTTATAATAAACGATATCGGCGTCAATGATCTTCGATGTCAGGATGCCAGAAAACTTCAAATCAATCAATCAATCAATGCACACATTCAGAAAACCACGCACTCACGCCACACCTACACAAGTAATTCACTCAAACACACGCAATTCACTCAAACACACGCAATTCACTCAAACATACGCAAAGAATTTTTTTTTCTATTTTTTTTTTTTTTTGCCTTGAGTCTGCATCCGTAAAGGTACTATAAAAAATCTGGAATTCGAAACAAAGGAATATTTTTTTTTTACCTTGATTGTGTATCTGTAAAGGTAGTATGAAATCTCTGGAATTCGAATATTTTGAAAACTTTTAAAACCTGTTATTAAAATCAAATCGACTTGCTTTTAGGTTTCTATTCAAACGCTAAGCATCTGAGGTAAATTCAACTCAAATAAAGTAACTTTATTGAAGTAATCACTTTATTAAAAACTGTTTTTAAAATCAAATCGACTGAGTTTAAGGTTTCGATGCCAAACACTAAGCATCTAAGGTAAATTCAACTCAAATACCATAACTTTATTAATATAATAACTCTAAGAAGAAAAAGAGAATTTCAAGATATATTGTCGCAATCTTCTTGAAATATCTTATCAGCAAATCTCGAGGAAACGAATCTTCATAATCTTCTACGAGAAAGCCGAAATTAGATTCCATTGAATGCGAGCGACATCTATATTAATAATTTCAATTAATATTCCATACGGTCCCCTACACTTAGATCTTCACCATTATTAATCCAGATTCTCCCACCACGCCCCCCCCCCCCCCTTCCATATCATCCTCCATGTCATCCCCTGCAGTGAGGAACGAGAGAGAGAGAGAGAGAGAGAGAGAGAGAGGAGAGGAGAGAGAGAGAGAGAGAATTTTACTTTTTGACTTATTACCTCCGCCAGGAGGTTATGTTTTCGGTTCGGTTTGTTTGTTTGTTTGTTTGTTTGTTTGTTTCTCTGTTTGTCTGTCTGTCTGTGGACAACGTAGAGGCCACATTTCTACACGGAATCACTTCAAACTTGGCCAAGTAGTTCCCCAATGTGTATGGAAGAACTGATTAAATTTTGGTCAAGGTCACCCCAAGGTCAAGGTCACAGGGGTCACTGGTGTCACTATGACATAAGTGGCCATATCAAGAGACAGAAATAAAGCACTGACTTTTGCATAAGCCAACAGGGAAGTCCTAGTCCAGGCGCAACCCATGGGTGATGTTCAAATTTATAAAGGTCAAAGGTCAAGGTCATATTGGTGCATTATATCAATGTCATATTAAGTATCAGTGGCAAATGAACAAAGATCACTTGAAGGTCAAAAGTCAAGCAGGTCACTTGAAGGTCAAGGTCACGTGAAGGTCAAGGTCACGTGAAGGTCAAGGTCACCTGAAGGTCAAGGTCACGTGAAGGTCAAGTACATTTGAAGATCAAGGTCACTTGAAGCCAAGGTCATGTGAAGGTCAAGGTCACGTGAAGGTCAAGGTCACTTGAAGGTCACGTGAAGGTCAAGGTCATGTGAAGGTCGAAGTCACATCAATTCATGATTCTAGGACATATGGCGCTCTAGGTCACCTTGGCGGAGGTATGTCCTCTACGAGGACCATGTCCGCGTTCAGGACTTGCTCACTTGTTTTGTTATGTACTCTTTAGATTATCCTCTTCGTTTGAGGGAAAATAAGGAATGAGAGAGAGAGAGAGAGAGAGAGAGAGAGAGAGAGAGAGAGAGAGAGAGAGATTGGGGTTTTATTTGTTGACTTATTTTTTTTTTATGTAGTTTTTAGATTATCCTCTTCCTTTGGTGGCAACTTTGATGGTAAATAAGGAGAGAGAGAGAGAGAGAGAGAGAGAGAGAGAGAGAGAGAGAGAGAGAGAGAGAGAGAGAGTTAGTTAGTTTGAGGTTTTTATTGACTTATTTTGTTATTATTTTTAGATTATCCTCTTCCTTTGATGACAAATAAGGAATGAGAGAGAGAGAGAGAGAGAGAGGAGAGAGAGAGAGAGAGAGAGGGGAGATTTAAGTTCTATTTGTTGACTTATTTTGTTATGTAGTGTTCAGATTATCCTCTTTGGAAAATAAGGAGAGAGAGAGAGAGAGAGAGAGAGAGAGAGAGAGAGAGAGATTTAAGTTTTATTTGTTGACTTATTTTATGTAGTGTTTAGATTATCCTCTTCCTTTGGAAAATAAGGAGAGAGAGAGAGAGAGAGGAGAGAGAGAGAGAGAGAGACTTATTTTGATATACAGTTTTAGATCATCCTCTTCCTTTGGTGGCAAATAAAGGAAGAGAGAGAGAGAGAGAGAGAGAGGAGAGAGAGAGAGAGAGAGAGAGAGCGATTGGTGTTTTATTTGTTGATATATTTTGTTGTGTAGATTTTAGATTATCCTCTTCGTTTGATGGAAAATAAGGAGAGAGAGAGAGAGAGAGAGAGAGAGGAGAGAGAGAGAGAGAGAGATAGAGAGAGAGATTGGGGTTTTATTTGTTGACTTATTTTGTTATGTAGTTTTTAGATTATCCTCTTTGGTGGCAACTTTGATGGTAAATTAGGAGAGAAAGAGAGAGAGAGAGAGAGAGAGAGAGAGAGAGAGAGAGTTGTGGTTTTTGTTGACTTATTTTATTGTTATTTTTAGATTATCCTCTTCCTTTGATGGCAAATAAGGAATGAGAGAGAGAGAGAGAGAGAGAGAGAGAGAGAGAGAGAGATTGGGGTTTTATTTGTTGACTTATTTTGTTATGTAGTTTTTCGATTATACTCTTCCTTTGGTCGCAACTTTGATGGTAAATAAGGAGAGAGAGAGAGGAGAGAGAGAGAGAGGAGAGAGAGAGAGAGAGAGAGAGTTGTATTAGTTTACATCCTTTGTTACGTAATTTTAGGTTATCCTTTTCCTTTTACTCTGTATAGATAAATCTAAACTTAAGTATTCCTCATTAATATTAAAAAAATTATATCAGCAATTAAACTTTTAATCCATAGTATGATCGACCTTTGATCATACTTAAATGAGAAATTCACCTTTCTTTTTTTTTTCAAATACTACTCAGGGCATTTCCTTTCTTTTTTAGAAGTTATTGCCTCAACTTAGGTCATGATACAGGCAGATTGGCTGCCAGTGGGCCAATTCACCAAATTGTAGATAAAAATGATTTTAATAGATTTGAATTTTACCTGGCAATTAATGCAGTCTTCGAAGGGACGGCCATGGTGTTAGCGTTATTTAAAATGTTCAAACAATAAACGTTTCAGTCTATTTCAGAACCAGAAATACGATTGGCGATTTTCTGCTTTGTTCTGTTTCAGCTAATTGTGCCAGGTTATTTATTTCCTCATTTCCTCTCCTCACTGGGCTATTTTTCCCTGTTGGAGCCCTTGGGCTTATAGCATCTTGCTTTTCCAACTAGGGTTGTAGCTTGGCTAATAATAATAATAATAATAATAATAATAATAATATAGAATACTTGTAGTGGATTTAGATATATAAACAGACAAGCAAAATAAAATAAATAAAATGAAATTGCTACCCCCGTGTACTTCACCTCACCCCCTCTACTTGTGGGCTGTCAGCGTACGAGAGCCCACGTCATACGAAAGGTGCATGGCAATCTTAATCAATCAATCAATCAAACCCCGTTTGCGACCCACTGTATTTGACTAACCTCCGGGTAAACTATTTACTGTTAGCCACAACATAGGCGCAAAAGCTTTAATCGTGAAGCCTAGCTTGCTAGGGCAGGGGGGAATGTTGGCGTCTGAGTTGAAAGAGACATTCAGGGGAATATTCTAAAATATTTTAATTTCCGCCACCGATCCTAAATACATTTGAACGCTAAATCGCAAATGATATAATCTATTGCCCCTTTCCGTCCGCGTCTGATATTGAACTATACTAATCGATTCTATTATTTAAAAGCAAATAATGGCAATTTGTATCTGGACAGTTTAAAACGTTTAGCATTAAATCTGTAAACGTTCGGAACGTTAGCGTTTTCGGCAGTGCGCTGGCTGGCAAACGTTCAGTCCTAATTACCCAAAGCGCTGGAATTGTCAAAGTAAATTATTTTGATATGAAGTGATGAATATCAGGTATTTCAATACGTAATGAACCGTTGCAGGGGATTATGACTGTCGGTGGAAATTGATTTTGGTGTAGGTTGCTATTTTTTTTCTTCTTTTTTTCACAGAGCTTCCTTTTTACCTCCGCCAACGAGTTTGGAAGCAGGTGATGTTATCGCCTTTTGTTATGCGTGGTTTTGTGAACAGCCTCCTGGCCACAATTTTCATTGTTGAGTAATGAAACTTGCAGGCATTAACTTTTATGTAACTAGCTGGAAATTATTAAATTTTGGAAGGTTAAAGTCAAAGGTCAAGGTCACGGTCAAGCAAATTGTCCAATTCATGTAATCAGCCATAAGTTTGGACATCGTTCTCACAGAGACTTCAAACTTGGTTCATATTTGAGTGTATGAAAATCCACGCCAACTAATACATGTC
>NC_090727.1:164113014-164115514 GCF_036898095.1 Palaemon carinicauda | reverse complement strand
CCTTCTCTCTCTTAATGGCTATATGATCTATTTGATTTTTATAATTGCCACTTGGTGAAGTCCATGTATATTTTTGTATGTCGTTGTGCCTCCAATAACAAGATTGCTAGTTGAACAAAAACATGAAATATGCTCCATTTTCATTTGCAACTTCGCCAAGACCCTCAACACCCATCACATTCTCTATACCTTGATTATTCCTTCCAACTTTAGTATTAAGGTCACCAATCAGAATTTTCATATCTCTCTCTGGGGTTCTTCATAGTAGTCATTTTCCCTTTTTTTCAGGGGGCATCATTTTTTTTGTGCATGGAAAACTATAATGTTCATATTGCACTGCTTTGATTTAAAATTTTCAAGTAACAATCTCCTACTTACAGCTCTCCACTCAGTTAATACCTTTTCTGCTCTTGGTGACATCATCATTCCTTCCCCTTTTCTTCCAACACCATCAGTTCTTCATTAATAGATCTGTATATTGCCTTGGTCTAAGATATCCTTACCAATCCCCTTATAACGTGTTTCACTTAGGGTCAAGATATTCAAAGTATATTTAATAAGTTCATTTTCCACTTGTTATAATTTCCCGATATGATTCATGGTTCTAACTTTCCAATTACCAATTTTCAATTTTTCTTTAGTATTTATAAACTGGGAAATTCTTAGCACCCCGCTACGGCCGTCCATTCTGTCATTTTCTCTTTCCATAGTCTGACCAAATCCTAAGAGGATTCATTGGCTAGATACATCAAAGGATAGCCAGTTCCTTGTGATGCACAGTGCCTATCTAACTAAGGAAAGTGACCACTGCCAGTAAGATCATCCGCCAGGCATCAGGAGTAGAAACCGAATAGATATTTTGTGTAAAATCTTAAACCCAATCATTCACCCTGCTGCCAGTTACTTTAGGGAGGCATTTCCTCCACATCTAAAGTTCTCGTTACTCCACCATATTCCTCATCCGCATATATAACCAGTATATATATATATATATATATATATAATATGATATATATTTATACATTTACAGTATATATTATATATATATATATATATGTGTGTGTGTGTGTGTGTGTATATGTCTATATATGTATGTAATATATATATATATATATATATATATATATATATATATATATATATATGTATGTATATATATGTATATGTCTATATATGTATGTATATATATATATATATATATATATAGATATATATATATATATATATATATGTTTATGTCTATATGTGTATGTATATATATATATATATATATATATATGTATATGTCTATATATGTATGTATATATATATATATATATATATATAAATAAATATATATATATATATATATATATGTATATATGTATATGTCTATATGTGTTTGTAATATATATATATATGTATATATATATATATATATATATATAAATTATGTAAATAGATAAATAAATAAATAAATAAATAAACAAACCAAACACATGCATGTGTTGTGTTTGTTTATATAGATATATATATATATATATATATATATATAAACAAACCCAACACATGCATGTGCGCTTTCAAATGCGTTTCTAGTTCGGACCCTGCCTAAAAACAAGAGGTATTGTTGTCCCAGATCCGATCGGCCTTAGTTACGCATCTACTGCACATCCCGGATGATATGTCAAGGGAGGCTTAACCCGGGTTGCGATAGTGGAGTCCATATTCGAATCTAGATAATTTCTATTAATATTCAGTGTGCTCCAATACTCCAGGCCTGCAATTGATTGCATAGTGAGATATTCTTGCAAGTGGAGAATTGGTGGAGGGCCTGCCTGGTGGGCTGTTGGCGGGTGGCAGTTGATGGTAATAACTTTATCTGAATTCTATTTGTATGTATGTCCCTTTGGTAAACCCTTAATAATCCTTTTATTTATTAATGGTTATTACATTTCATATCCTCGATGTTATGGTTCTTTTTTCGCCGTGTAGTTATTTCATTTTATCTTATTTTTATTGATATAAATAGCGAAAATAATGGGATATATCCCATCCAAAAGTTGCATTAAAAAACGGTAAATGTCTAGCAACATTTATTCCAGGATTTTACCGTTTTCTAAACGGATATATTGACGTAAAAAAGTTATATTACGGTCGCCAACCCGTAAAAGATATTAACAAAATAAGGTAAAATGACGGTTGTCTGTATTTTACTGAAATACGGTTGAGAATAGTATATTTTTACAGAGAATTTCCGATTAAAATTACGTTTTTATTCTAACAGTGTATGGTAAATAATGAATCTTTTTAGCATAGCCCTTAATAAATCAATAGACAGGACAACCAGACGATTATTAAAAACATATATATATATATATATATATATATATATATATATAAAAGAAAAAGTAGAACGCCTCTCAAAGATAAAAGGACTATATGAGTCAGTGAAAACAGAAGCTTTAGTAATTTGGATATGAAACTAGGTTTCGTGGGAAATCGTTACTTTTTTATATGT
>NC_090727.1:164105514-164110514 GCF_036898095.1 Palaemon carinicauda | reverse complement strand
TTAAGAAAGGGGGGAAGGGTTGAATCTCTGTACGCGCGTGTATAAGCATGTATATGTAAATATCAGGTTGTCATTTTAGACGGCTTACGCACACTAGTCACTGAATAAAAAGTTCTGTCAAATCATTGATCTACTACAATATATGTTTACTTCCGGTGGATATTGAAAAATGGCCGTATAATGATAAATTATCGTCTGGAAAATGCAAATATACAAGGTGGCCTATAACTAAACGTCCTGTGAATCTCATCGGCTATCACTAGTTTATGGTATATTTTCATAAAGGAAAAAGGGTCTACTCTCAGTAATAATATCCATTTTGTCATTAATGTTGCCCTCAGTAAAAACGAACATTTATAATGCATTCAAGTGGAACGAGCGGAGAAATCATTTAGCTGGTTATGTAAAAGAAAAATTGAAACCTGTGCCTAAAAAAAATCAATTTTATTCTAATGCAATCGGAGGAGTTAAAGATGAAAAACGTTGTGGTACATTATTGTACAAACGAGTTAACATAGAAACAGAATAATTGAGCGATACTTTGGCTTGCCATGATTATATTTTAACAATCTTCACTGGCCATGTACAATAAAACTAAGTCTTTATTAAATTTTTATTCAGTAATAGTTTCTTCACTAATTTTTTTGTTCGGAATCCATTCATAGTTTTCACTTACTTAATGATCCAATATGGTACACTTAAAAATTTGCATTAAAAAAAAAAACCGTAAATGTCTACCAACACTTATTCCAGGATTTTTACAGTTATAAAATCGGATAAATTGACGTAAAGGAGTGTTATTACGGTCACCAATTCGTAAACAAATAATAACAAAGTATGGTAGAATTACGGTCGCCTGTATTCTACTGAAATACAGCCGAGACCAGTATAATTTTACGGAGAATTTCCAATTAAATTAGGTTTTTTTTTTTTTTTTTTTTTTTTTTTTTTTAACAGTGTATCCTATTTTCTCGTCTGTAGCTGAAAGGAGTTATTTTACTCCAGGACAAAGCTAAGAAATGATTTATTGATTATCTCATAGAACCTTACCAGGAATCAGACAAGGCCGCTACATTACAGGTGAAAATATCGGTCATCAATTATCGTAAAAATCTTCCATTACACAAGAGTTCATCATTCAACGATTCACTACCTGCTATATATGTATACACACACACACACACACACACACACACAAACACACACACACACACACACATATATATATATATATATATATGTGTGTGTGTGTGTGTGTGTGTGTACATATATAGTAAATATTGATAAATAATTTTGGGTGCGCATATATTTGCGTGGTTCGTCAATGTCAGTTTTTAAGCATAATACGTATATTGAAATTCCTGGGTCATATAATTCGAATAGATCGAACTTTTGCCATTTAAGAGTAAGATAGAGGGGAGAAGAGCTAGAGGACGGAAAATACAAACGTTTTGGGACTGCTTACTGGATGATGTAAAGGAAAATATAATAGCTGTATTGGGTTAGAGTTCTCTTGCTTGAGGGTACACGCGGGCACACTATTATAACTTATTATCTTGTTTTTATTAAAGATTTTATAGCTTATTTAGGAAATATTTATTTTAATGTAACTTCTTAAAATATTTTATTTTTCTTTTTTTCCTTTCCTCACCGGGCTATTCTCCCTGTTGGAGCCCCTTGTCTTATAGCCTCCTGCTTTTACAACTAGGGTTGTTGCTTAGGAAGTAATAATAATAATAATAATAATAATGATAATAATAATAAGAGAGACAGGATCAGGTGGAGACAGTTGATAGCCCATGTCGAATACATAGCATATAGATAGATAGTTTAAAGTATATTGAGGAAAGGAAAGTAAATAACTTGTACAAAGATAACAAAATAACTACATTAGTCAGGTTCACTATGTTTGGATTCTCACTTTCGTGGATTGTTGTGGAGTGGGGAAACTATCATTTTTGAAAACCTTATGGTATAAGTAATTATAAAAGCAATGTATCCATTTGTACCGAGTCCCCTATGGCCACGGTCTTAGATTTAAAAAAAAAAAAAAAAAAAAAAGTTGCTGTCAAAAAAGATTGTTCATGGTTGTTATTTTTCTTCTTTTATCCCCTAAAGCTTTTATTTTGACAGGTAAACTACCATATTCGAAGAAGAAAAATCTAATTATGATAGTTGCAGATGTATTATGACTTTTTTTTTCAGCAGTTCTTGTAAATACTTAATAATTTCATAAGACAAATTGTCCAACAGGCCATACTAAGTACCAACCCGTAGGACATGTTTATCTAGTAGTCTGGTTATTGTTATGTTGGCTTACATTATGTATGTTGAACAGTTTATCGTACCTTATAGTGAGTTGGCTGTGGTTGTATTATAATGATGCGATTTTTTAGTGTCAAACTACAACCTGCTGAAGAAACTACTTGTCAGGGTCTATTAACTGTCAGCAGTGTATGCTGTGCTATTTTGATGCATTAGCTACCAACTGCCACACTGCCAAAGAATGGGGAACGAAAAGAGGATGCGCTGAAATGGATGAATCAAGCCTGTCAACACCATTCACGAGGGTCTGTACAAGTCCACAGGATAAGGAACAATGTTTTTTCTCTCAGAAAGAAAATGATGAGAAGAGCAATTAGGTGAGGGCAGTCATCACTGGAATATCTCATGATAAATATGTTGAGTAATCCAATAATAACACACTGAAAGCAAGACTGAACATATATATTGTACCAGGGGATGCGCATTCAATTGATGTTCAGTACTCCAAAACCTACTGGACAAAGCCTATTTTCTATTGACAGCCAGAAGCTACCACCTGTGAAAGCAGAATAGGCCAAAAAGAACCATTGCTACAGCATGCAAATTTGCTTGAGTTGATTAACCTCATTGGAGTCCGAACACAGAATCAATTATACCTACCTGGACAAATTATTAGATAATAAGGGTGTTATGACGACTGATCAATGTAATTGGGAAATAGGTTATATTAAATAGATTAGATTCACTTATTCTTTTGACTTCGTTGATTGAATAGATTTATGAATTAGGGATAAATAGCCAATGTTGGTGCCTAGGAGGCCACTGTGTGCCTTTGACTTCCTGGGGTTCGTTGTTAAACCTCTGGAATTTCCATTGTTTGCTATCAGTTCAATTATTGATTGATTTGAAATCCAGAGATAGAGCGAAATTGCTTTTAGTTTCACTTCTGCAAATGTTAACTTCATGACTTGTATTAAAGTTTGCTTTCCAATTAGTTTAGATTCTAGAGTATGTCACAAAATAGTTCGCAGTAAAATCTTTCATTGCATAATCATATCACCTGTCTCAAGACCGAGGCCATGAATCGCGAAGGAGATGATGATGAATGGAGAAGTATTGAATTAAAAGCTGAAGATAGAGACGACTCGCGAAATCTAACCGAGGCCCTTTGCGTCAATAGGCGTAGGAGGAAATAATGATGAGGATGATGTGTCCAACATATATTGCCTTTGCCAACCGAGACTCGACTCACTACGAGTCACACATATTTACAGAGATTTCTTGTCATTTTCCCAAAATTTTCCGGCCCAATCAATCTCTGTCAGTTGACCTGGACGCGAACGAAAACTTCGGAGATTTTTATCTCTCCATTGTGTCCGACTGGCGGGAACAGCCACGTCGGGGAATTTCGCAGAATGATGACCCTCTTTTGTTGTCGAATTCCCCGAGTCTTGCGCTCCGGCTGAGCTGTTCAGATGGACAATGTCCGCTCTTCTCTTGTATCACTTTAAAGGATATCTGGACAATGAGAGCGGATTGCATTTTGTTGTTTGTGTGCTTTTTTTCTGCGTGTACTGAAAGATATATAGGTTGTATTCTATAAATAAGAAACACACACACTTATCAGTCATTGACATATAATTATATGTATATATGTATATATATATATATATATATATATATATAACTGATAGTGAACATAACATACAGCTCAGATTTTAACAAGTAAAAGAGTACTTTGATGAAGCGTTAGTTAGTTAATAGTTAAAAGTTATATTTAAAACTAAAAGAAGATATATCTGCCGTACATGGACCTAAATACTATTTTGATTTATATTATACATCCACTAAATCACGCAATATTTATAATTAAAATTTGGTCCGATCAGTTGAATCAGTTGGTGGACCAGGAAGCGATGTGGAACTTGCTGGTATGTGAGTCATACTAGGGAGTTTTATTGGATCAGCTGGTGGACCAGGTAGCGAGGTGAAACTTGCTGGTATGCAAGTCATACTAGGGAGTTGTATTAGATCAGCTGGTGGACCAGGAAGTGAGCTGAAACATGCTGGTATGTGAGTCATACAAGGGAGTTCTATTAGATCAGCTGGTAAACCAGGAAGCGAGGTGAAACTTGCTGATATGTGAGTTATACTAGGGAGTTCTATTGGATGAGCTGATGGACCAGGTAGCGAGGTGAAACTTGCTAGTATGCATGTCATACTAGAGAGTTCTATTGGATCAGCTGGTAGACCAGGAAGCGAGGTGAAACTTGTTGGTATGTGAGTTATACTAGGGAGTTCTATTGAATCAGCTGGTGGACCAGGTAGTGAGGTGAAACTTGCTAGTATGCGAATCATACTAGGGAGTTCTATTGGATCAGCTGGTGGACCAGGAAGTGAGGTGAAACTTGCTGGTATGTGAGTTATACTAATAGTTCTATTGGATCAGTTGGTGGACCAGGTAGCGAGGTGAAACTTGCTAGTATGCGAGTCATACTAGGGAGTTCTACTGGATCAGCTGGTGGACCAAGAAGCGATGTGAAACTTGCTGGTATCGTGATTCATACCAGTTCTATCTGAATTCTAGGCCTACCGGATGAACCAACGATATGGTTTGTTGATATCCTTCATATATTTTCCCAGTCGAAGTAATCCAAGTTGAACAACATCTGTTGGGTTCACTGGTAGTCTGGGAAGTTAGGTGTGACGGGCCAAGAGTAGGTTGTGACTCAAAA